>NC_033643.1:5551654-5591994 GCF_001540865.1 Ananas comosus | reverse complement strand
GCTAGCTACCGAGGGATTTGGCGTTAGGTGGTCTACCTCTCTTTTGTTTTGCGTTGGAGAGGTTGTGAGAGTTTTGTACCTTGTTATAGAGACCACCCTACTTTTGTATCTGGAGACTTATGATGTATTAGTTTCTTTATGTTCTAGTGGTTTAGTCTCTTTCTCTTTCCTTTCTATTTCCGCTTGTTGATAGAACTTAGCTGCATGCTTGCTCTGATATCGTTAGTTATTGTTTATTTTATCTTTCATATCACTTTGTTGTAGACGCCTTATATGTGCAGGCATATGGCGGGTCTGGGCACGCACCGGGCAGGGCCTTTGCCGGGTCCCGGGGCGTGACACCTGACATTAGAATCTTTTCACTATCATGGTGCTACCAACATAGTCCGAAAACATGTCATGGTTCTCTACTTTAGAGTCAATGTCAGTGTTTTTATACGTGTATCTTACACTTGTTCATAAGTCATTCAACTGAATTAAATATAAATATAAATACTTTCATGTATCTATGTTCTCTACTTTATAGAGATTCATTCTACTTAAGCATCAACATTACGGTGACATGTCCCAAATTCTCTATCAATCACCTAATCATTCAATGCACCTATGCGATTATTCTGTAGATACATATAGAACATAGAGGAGCTTCACTTGCTCTGGTTAGGTCAAACCCACCTATTACTAAGCTCAAATCAGTTCCACGACGTCTCGAAATTTAGCTCTACTAGACTTTAACCCTGCTGAAAACAATGCATCAAAACCGCGTCGAGATGGTTAGTTAAGAATCCAATTTCGGCAAAACCCTTAAGTAGAATAAGGTAGTAACTTGAATTCCTGGTTTGGGTTACATCAGTACCTCAAATGTAACCTCTAAGAGTCCTCACAACTCAGCCGAACACAATCCAAGACTCGGTCGTAATCCGCTGCGAACAACATCAAAATGGCATCAAAATGCTAATATATGCAATAAAATAGTCAAAATTTAGTGAATTCAATTTTATAACTGAAATTCCTGCTTACCCTTAGTTTAACCACCTTCCAAACTAGATCAACACGGTTCGCAAACCTGCTGCGAAGGAACAATTTCCAAACTGCATCAATGACTCGTTTAAACTTCATATAGTCCAAAATTGAGTTATAATTCACTAATTATCCATATTAAGCTTTAAAGCAAAGTTTCTCTGAGGTTAAATGGACAATTGAGCAGCCAACATGACTCCTCTTTACTGCTGAAAACCTCTTCTACTTCAGTTGGAAGCAACAGAACTAAACTGCGTCAAAATTCGATACTAAACCGTAAATTCGAGAGAAAGCAAGTTAGTTACCTCTCTAAAGCTGAGAATCAGCTTCCCTGGAAGTAACCTCACAGGAAATATGATAAGACCCTTCTTTCCCACGTTCCAAAGACCTCCCTCGAGTCCTCCAACCAGCGAGAATCGAGCGCGGCGCCAAATCGGCGCAAAACGGCGACTCCTTCGTAGAGGGAGAAAAATCCTAGAGAGAGAGAGAGAGAAAGGTGCAGGGCAGCTCCTCTGAGCTCTAGCACACTCCAGCAAACATCCCTGGTCATGCTGGACTGAAATAGATAAGAACAAGAGGTGAAAAGACCAAGATAACCCTGCTGTCCCGCAGCAGCTGACTCTGCTGCTTGCTGTACCGGTACAGGGTAATGGCTGTACCGGTACACAATGTAGAAAATGCTGATTTCGAAATTGCAATGCACTTTCTCACTTCTAGCTTTCCAATCATCCTCTAACTTATTCAAAAACTTGTCCAAACCTTTTAGAATATGTAGGATAGTTCCACATCTCATGCCACACACTCGAACTCCGCAATTTGCAAAAGTTCAGTGTATTACAAATGCACTCTCCACCCTAGGTCCAGCTGACTCTAGGTTTAATGCCTCAATCACATAACCTAGGTTTACTTTAACTCTAGGCTCAACTCTCAACCTATGTTCTCGACACTAGGTTAATGCCACACACCTAGATTTAGTTAACTCTAGGTTCATTCTCAACCTATGTTCTTTAATACTAAGTTCGATGCCCACCTATGTTTAACAACACTAGGTTCATGTGTCATTCTTATCCAACCTATGTTTACTAACACTAGGTCCAATGCCACTCGATCTAATTCACATCCTAGTTGTCCAATTCGAGTATTCCATAGTCCTCACAATACTAACCATGCCTTCATGCAATTATCTAGCATTTACATAACATGCTTATCCAAACTAGCATTCTTTGCAACTTGTCATTACGCATTACAACCAGCATATTCTCTACTTTATCTTAACATGCAAATGCCATTTACCTTATACTTTTAACTAGCATCATTCATATTATATCATCATGCATTATAGTATTTCTATATTACATCATATGCATCCAATTAACATTTTACATTATGTCATTAACATGCATTCTTACAATGTGCTCACATGCATTCTTTTAGTATTACCACATGCTTCTTCTAACATTTACATGCATCAACATGAAACCACTTTTCTCTTAGGCATAGAGGCGACCTAGTCGCTTCGGTGAGCACAACCCACCTCGATTCGCACTCCGATTGCTCGTAATCACTTCTAATCGGCCTCTCGCGGCACTCGTTGTCCGGTGCGGCCGAACTCGTACTCGACCACCAACGGCCACCAATCCAAAATCCGGAAGTTGTTCGATCAATAACTTGATGCCACGATACTCTGGATCCGTTCTCGTTATTTTTGGACTCCTATTTCGGGAGTTCCGTTGATTTGTACCAAATTAGAGCCAAATTAGACTTTTAACCAAGAAATATTATCTAGTCTTTTCATTTCAACGAACTGAGCACACCAACGCGTCGGAAATACCCCCAATTAGGTTTTCAAGAGGTCAATTTATCTCGAAAACACCCGGAGGCAAAATTTTCAAATTTGGTGCCCTAACAATGCCATAATCCCACTTCTTAGTTTTGATCTCTAGAACAAGTAAAAGAGAGCTTGTTCAACATTTAAGAACTCATTTAGAACCATTCGAACCATTCCTAGGGTGTTTAGAACAAACCCTAGAAATCTACCATTAGAGCACCTCGAAGAACACATGGTTTTCATGTGTGTTCAAGTTTCTACAAGGTTCTAAAGCTTGCAAGAAGATCAAAACTCTAAATCTTAGGGTAGAGATCTAAACCCTAGATGTATTCTTCCAAAATAACTCACCTTAGCCCAAGCTCTTCCAAGACCACCATGAAGGAGAGCTTCTTAATCCTTCGAAACCCTCAAAATGCCATCTCCAAGCCTTCTTCTCCTTCTCCTTTGCCTTGGTGCAAAACTTCTAGAGAGAGAGAGAGGGAGAGAAAATGGGAGAGGAGAGGGCTACTGTGAAGGAGAAGAGGTTTGGTTGCATATATAGTGTGCAACATTTGCAAATAAGCCCCCAACAACTTATATTTGCAGCAGACCTATTTCCTGCTGTCAGCCGAAAGTGTACCGGTACACTTCATCGTGTAACCGGTAACATGATCGCGTATGACCAAACCCGAGAGCAGCTCCCTCGGGTTTGCGACATTTGTACCGATACACTTTCACTTTGTACCGGTACACTTATCTGTACCGGTTACAACTCGATGGTTGTACCGATACACTATGCCGAGATTGGTTTTTGGCTCCGTTTCGATTCTATTTCGCGCCGATCAATGCCAAAACCTTTCTAAATCCTTTGGAACTCATTTCTAACCCTTCCAACACTGTTGGAATGGTAAATAGACTTCGTCCAACCATTTCTCTCGGGCTCTTTGGCCAATTTGGCTAGAGTCCAATATTCTACCGAAGTTTCAGTATGTTACAAATATAAACTTCAAAATCATTCATAGATGGAACTTAAGTTCACCAATAGAAAAAGAACTAGTGTTTGAACCTCTATAATATCATCAGCCTCGATTATGACTTGAAACAAATGGAAATGCTCTGTTTACTCCCTGCATAAGAAAGAGTATAAAAACCAGAAACCAAAAGCAAAGTAGTTGGTAAACATAAGAAACCAAAAGCAAAAATTTAAATTATCAACCTTTAATCATCTTTTGTGTATGTTCGCATCTTGTGACTAACAAGCAAATTAAGAATGAAAGTATAACTTAAAGAAGCCAATGGAGGCCATATTATATCCCACTAAATCTTCAGTAACCTGCAAGTTGAAAACAATGTAACTATCAAGATTGGGGATCGAATATAAAAGTTAGTTAAAATGAATTAGTCAAATTAAATGTTGGCATCGATTGACAAAAAAGAACAGGCAACAATGGTGAAACGGAAATCATAGCAGCACCAACACATAAATTAGTATAAAAAACAATATAAATTTCATATAATTCATAATTAGAATTTAGAATTTACGCCAAGTGAGGATCTTGAGTGCATGATACCTTAACAAATATTGTTCGTTTTTGCTTATGCTTGACAGTGCTTACCTCCCAGGGCGTATACCCAACTTGATAAATTCCTCCTTCACAAGTCTAGGGTTAAGAATATACCACTAAGCCTATTCCAGATGTGATAAGATTTGGGAGAAAGGTAGGATCTTGTGCGAGAAAATTGTTTAGATCTAATGCCCTGTTCGAGAAGCTTTTTCCGCTTAATTTAGGAATGCTAAAATTGGCATGTTTTAGGCTAGATTAATTGATTGTGATAATTAATTTTCTTTAGAAGTGTGCATTTGTTATAATCTGTTCTGTGCATTACATGAAGATTGGAACTATGGAATATGGTAGCATGTTTTAGCATTATATTTGCATGCCTTTACTTGGAAGTAGAAGGATATATCAATTTGTTTAGCATTTCTAGTTCTTCCTATTACTCTCATCTCCTATATTATTACATTGTTTTTGGTGCTAACTAAGTGGTGTAATTTAACTAGAGTAAGGAGTCCTGCATTTTTCATCTAGTTCAATACAAAAAGATCTGTTGTTAAAACAATATTGTAACGTATCGAAACCTCGATAGCGATTATCGAACTTTAGCCAAATTGGTTAAAGTGACGAGAGAAATGGATGAACAAAGTTCAGTTAACATTCCAACAACGTTACAAGTTTTAGCATCACTCGGCGCGATTTAAAAGTAAAAAATGCGAAAGAAATAGTTGGGCAAGTTCCATTTAGCATTCCAACAAGATTGGAAGGATTAAAAATGAGTTCTGGAAGTGTTAGAAGAGTTTTGGTATCGATCGGCGCGAAATAGAATCGAAACGGAGCCAAAAACCAAGTCTGGGCAATGTGTACCGGTACAACCATCAAGTTTGAAAGTTTCGAGGAACCCAAGAATCTATCTAGATTGTATCTATCACCTAGAGGGGGGTGAATAGGTGTAACGGCCAAAAACCACAAATCTCGATGCAATAAAAATAAATGCGGAAAATAAAAAACACATCGAGATTTACGTGAGAAAACTCCAATTTGGAGAAAAACCCACGGGACCAACATGNCATGACTACTTAATTAGAGATCCGGCTTCTTTTTCCGTACGGACTACTAACAGCTCTTAATTAATTTTGCATGGCTCTTAATTTGGTCGCGGCTTCATTAACTTGGCCGTAGCATGTATATATAATACATGTCTCCTAACTAGAGTCTAATTCTAATTCAATTAGAATTATACTCCTAATTATAATCCATATATGCCAAATTAAATCTAATCCCAATTAGATTAGAATTTATCCTCAATTTAGATAACTACAACTCTAAACCAAATATAACAATAATAATAATAATAATAATAATAATAATATGGCTAGAAGAACACGAGTTATGCTTGTCGACGATAGATGGAGCACAGGGAGAGCTGGCTTTAGCTAGCATGCTGCTGTATCTTGAACTCAATAGCGAAGATAGTTATGAAGGAGATAGACTTCATAGTCAATTTGCATGGGCACACTACAGTTGGCAAGGCTGGTGGAATCTTGGCGGCAACTAAAGTGGAGGACGCGGTCGCAGTCGCAGTCGCAGTCGCAGTCGCAGTCGCATCACTGATCAGCAAGAGGGGCGTCGTGCGAGAGTGTCGGCAGCGGTGATTAGACTAGCATCGAAAAGTCATCGGTGCAACCGGAGTTGTGGTCGGCGACGGCAGCATCAATGGTGGCCTGGGCCTCAGCAAGCAACGGGGGAGCAGGGAGTACTGTCTTGGTCATCTCAACGTGAGAGAGATTGAAAACTCCCGCCAAAACTCGTCATCAATTGCCGATAATTTCAAATCCCTCGGCAAACAACGTACGTTAGTGCCGTTTCATTTTCCTTCCGAAGTTAATTGGCTGGCTACTGAGGTGTTGAATTGTTATTGGCCGGTGACGAGGGTGACGTGGTGTACGCGCTAAATTGTGATGCAAGTCCCGTCACTCGAATAGAGCAATGACAACCATGCACGTCAAACTATTATATAATAATAATAGTTATCTCTCTGTGATGTAGGTGGTCAATATTATTTTGTTCTTCATGTAATACTTCATGTTGCACCTCTTGTTGATTTTGATTCCGATCCAACTTAATTAGTTCCTAATGAAAAGTATCCAAAGTCATGTACCGTGCGACATAGGGATTCTATACTTTTTTATAGGTTGGACATGTCAAACATAAGGAAATAGAAAATCATGCGTTGTACACTAATTGTTTATTCCTAATATAGTGTACTTAATATTGGCAAATGGGCAAGCTTGCGGTGTGAATTACTAGCCAACACGTCTGTAGAGTACCTGGCCGAGTTGGAGCCATTTTGGCTTGAAATTGACGCGAACACGGAATAGGAATATTTTATTCAGCTGAAACTAAAGTTTCAAAACCTTTCGGAGCCCGAAAGTGGAGTAGGGCGCTGGAAAGTGGGGTACAGTGCTGACGTTGTTTCGGATCCCAGCACCGGATGCCCGGGTGCATTGTAGCTGGATCCGAAAGTCGGTGGTTGAGTCACAGGCGGGCACCCGATTGTACTGTAGTAACACGGATGGTTGGAGTTATGTGACTGCAGCGGTGCACACATGACTCTGCCAGAGTGAGTCGAGCCAGCAGAAGTTTCGGACGCAGGAAGGGCACTTGAATGCTTTCGGGTACAGTTACGATGAATTCGGGCGCTGGTTTGGGCACCGGAAATCCTTGCAGGTGCAGCTACAATGGGTTCGGGTGAACGCAAGCGAGCAAATCTAAGCTCAAGCTCAAACTAGGTTAATAAACCCCCTATGAGAAAATGAATTAGATTTATTCTGTAATTGCTTAAAAAAGAAAAGTAGAATCTAGCATTTAAAGAAAAATACTTTAATTTCCCGAGGTATATAATTGCTTAAAAAATGAAATCGAACCGAGAAAAGGAATGCATACATAAAGCTCAAATTATGTTAGATAGAGTAGTAGAATCAAAAGCATATAAGAGAAACCTCAATTTATGTTTAGTAGTAGAATCTATAATCTATACCCATACATTATTGTCCCTATATTTGCCGCATGACAACGTTCCCTACATTGCTGGGTATGAACTTCATTCCGAACCGCCTTAAATTCTCTACATATTTTTTTCTTTCTTTGTTTGAACCGAACCGAATTTTTCTCCTTTTTTTTTNATATATATATATATATATATATATATATATATATATATATATATATATATATATGTATATTCTATTTTTTTATTCAGGAAAATTTTTATGTGAATTTCCAAATTTTAATAATTTGGGAAAAAAAAGTTTTTATCCTTGACTTTTGAGTTCTTCTTTTAATAACTTTCCACCGCGCGAGCATCTTACAGTAGAATTTAGAATTTTTTTTTTTTTTTTTTTTTTTGCTTGAGTTGAATCGATCATTGTTGAGTGTGGACTCTCCTGAACCAGCTCAATTCCTCTACAGTTTTCCTCTTTCTTTGCTTGAATCAAATTTGAATTTTTCTCTTTTTTTGCTTGAACCGAATTGGATCACACCTCCGCATTGGGCGGAACTGTTTCTCTTCCACTTTCTTTAACTGTTACCTTCTTTCACCAGCAAGATGAACCCCACCTCCTATCGCCGCTTCTTCCATCGCCATTTTTTTTTATTTTCCTAATTATCTATCCGTCGCATCGCACGGATTACTATATGTATAATGGTATGCGGGCATCATATTAAGTTTTCAATAAGAAATCTACCGGGAATAGCCACTTGACAAAGTTATTATTATTATTATTATTATTATCATCATTTGACTATAATTTTCCCTCTGTGCTTTCGCGTATTTTTACTTGGTCAACCCATGGTCCAAAAATTTATACTTAATTATACTGTGATTTTATTTTTGTTTCCTGTAACGACCTATCACGAAACAGGATAATAAAGTAATATATTTTGCAAAGCTCACAGCAGTGCTACGTAGTAATTTACCACCATATAATGTGCACTTTATTTACAATCCTGTGATTTGTAAAAAGTAATATTTTATTACCATATTTACCAGTAGATCCTTACAGTCAAATAGAATAAAATTCACATAATAGTTAAATCGAACCATTAAATAGTGTTTTCAGTAAATCGTGGAGAATTGATGGAACAAAACAATCGAAAAGGAATCTACACTACTAACAACTTTCGACAACAATATAAACCAATTTGGTGGATAAAAACATGAACATATTATACACTTTCCATCGATTTTCATATTGTCGAACTGAAATACAGTTTACAAATGACATCATGCATGCGTGATACAATAAATTTAAGGGTTAAATACATATCTTTTCATCTCTCTTTCTGTTCTACAAAAGTGAATGCTGCTTCTCCTTTTCTTTTCTTTTTTGTTTTTTGTTTTTGGTTTTTTGCGTGTGCGCGGTTGAAAACGAACTCAATCCAGTAATGAGGCAATCCAGAATGGTTTTGGTTTATTTTTGTAAACTTTTCTGAACAATTAAGACTTCAAAATCTCTACTCACCTCAATCTTGTAGGGAAGATCTTTGGCTAATCAAAGTTCTGAGTCCCAAAAAAACCTTTTTCAATCGGCGACGTCGAATTTCTTCAATTTATGTGGAAATTTGCAGTAAAACTGCGATGAATCATGGTTCGAAGGAGGGGACTTGAGTTGAGAAACCCCAAGTTGCCTGGTAGAGAAGCCGCTGTGTTAAACTCCGGTAGGAATCTTCCTCTCTCTTCCTCCTCAAATAAGAAATTATGCTCTCGATTTCAGATTTGACATTCAAGTAAACCAAATTTGCATTCCTTCTGTCTTTCAGAATGTCCATTCCTTTCGTCTCAATTGGTTTCCCGAAAAGGAAATAGAACCGGCCCGGTAACTTCGGTAGAAGCCCGGGAATATAGATCTCTTGATTCGATATCTCTCCATTGATATCAGCCCTAAAATCGCAAGATATAATTACCCTTTAGAATGAAAGCCTGTAATTTTTAGTGCAAAACTTCTACAAATAAACCAAAAATTGATTATCAACCAAACAATTGATGCTAGATCATTTCATTTTAATTTTATCTTAAGAGTGTTTGAAGTTACTATAAAAACGAAATTCAAGAGTTTTGGATGCATTTTGCCTATTCGTGAAATGAAGAGAAAAATGAACGACGTAAACTGAATAAACTTTCTAACTGTAGCATAAAATTCCTTGGTTAACAATCAAATCCACTATTCCTGATCTAAACATCTGGGAATATTTTCAAAGAAGTTCGAGTAGTTTGAATTGATTTCGGCCATTAGACAAAACAGAAATCTTTTATCATCATTAGAGTTGTCAATTTTGAGATCAACTGATGCATAGCCAAAAGCCATCCGTTGGTTTTCTAAAATTCAATACTCTAAGATCAAATTTAAAGGGGTAAATTGTTAATTCAGATGCTCGAGCATCAGATTTTGAGGAGGAAGAATTTAGCCGGAAACCGCTCAGATGCAGCCTAGTTTACTCTGGATGACACAGAATATATTACCTTAATCTCACGGCATCTTGATTCATTTCTTCTATCCATTCTCTGACTAATGGTAAATCCTTCAGATCATTGTAGTCCAGAACCAACTGCCAAAACGATGCCATATTTTATCATCAGACTTTTGCATCATCTTAACAACGAAAAGAAAGACGATGAAAGAACATATACATATCTCATTTGAGAGTCTTAAAATTAGTGATTTAGTCTACTATTGTTCAATAATGGTATTGTGGAAATCCATTTTGTTTTTTGTTTTCTAAGTGTTTTCTTTTCTTTTTTTTCTTTTTTTTTTCTGTGTGTTCTCTTGAGTCGAGTCAAGTGGCTAATTTTGGGTTGAGTCAAGCTGGGCCATATAAGTTTAGTGAGGATCAAGAGAATAGTCAAAGAGGAGCAAGATAAGTGTAAAGGGGATAAACCAGCTTGTTGGGGTTTTGCTTGGTTTGAGGATGGTAACCTCTAATTTGCCCCTTTCCCTCTCTTGTGAGCCTTCCATTGTTAGGTGTTCTTATTAAAGATTTTATTTTAGTAGTTTTGGTTTCCAATTGTATGGTGCTGTGATACTCTTGGTGAAGTTAATTGATTTCATGTTTGGAGTTGTTTGAGATTGTTGTTCTGAGTTTTCTATTTCTCGTTTCTCGTTTCCGACGGTGGTTGTGCGGTCTTTGGCATGTAGGAAGCTCAGATTTTTGGCTTCTATAGATCAGAGAAAAGGGTGTGCCTAGGTTTGAGCCGTCTTTTACTTTTCTCTTCATTATCAAGCAAATCCTCAAGCAAGATCATAAAATATGAGGAGACTATTAAATCAAATGCTTCATTCGCTATCACCATATCACCTAACATCCTGATCACCATCAATTAATGAGATGAGGTAAAGGATTACTAATTGGAGAAGCAACTTTCAATAATTCAAAGAAAAGGAAGAAGCATAAGATGGTGTAGATGATACTGTTACATTAGATAGTATCTCATGCTACACTAAGCAAAATATAATTACCTGTGCCACGTCGTCTTCTCCAACAACTCCAAATGGTATGATAGTAACACCAAACTTTGCTGCCATTCTTACAAATTCAGGCCGGTCTGGCCAAAACAACTTGTATTCTTCACCCTGTAAGTCGCCCATGCACCAAGATTAGTCTATAACAAAAATTAGGTATCATACAACAGTGTGCATACCAAACAGATCATGTCAGTTTTAAATTTTGGTGAGAGAGAGCGAGCTGCCGGGCGAATGGGCGCACACTGCCGATACAATTAGCTTTTGCAAACAATGATACAGATATATCTGTTTATGCATAATCAAACAAAACAGTTGAATCGAACAAGTCACTAAAGAACTTCAATTAGGTGATTTGCACCTCTAGTATATGCTCTGTTGAATATAATACATATATCAAAAACACCGTTCTCTACCAACTAAAGCTTTTAGAGTATTAGCTATTTCCAATGTGCTGGCGGGGTAATGTAAACTGTCATTAAGTTATTGAAATACTCTATAGAAGAAAGCTACAACTCAGATTAAAATCTTCCAACTTAAAAAGTGAAGAAATGAAAGGACAGATCATTGCAGCATACCTTCCTATGTAAAGCTTCACGAGCACCTCCCGGATAAAGAAGAACAAACTCTTCTCTAGCAAACAGCCTATACATATTAATTGGAGTTACAGGCAATGCACCGTAGATAGACATCTCATCAAAGCGAGTCATCTCTTGGCTCGAAGTCTCATACTTGGTCGCGAACAAGACTGGGTGCGCCATTCCACGAAGTACTGCCTTCTTCTCTCTTACAAACCCTTCGTAAAGCGAATTGAGTTCCATTCCCATTAGCATGTGATTACCCACGAGCAAAACTGGACCTTTATTGGGTACCCCAGAAAGTCCTCGCACAATCGTTCCATCTTTCAGAGTGGAGAACATAATTGGATTTACTAGAAGGTCATACCATCTGTAGTTTTTCAGTTCAAAATAGTTAAGCAAAAATGTCCTTGTGAGGTGGGAAGATTAGAAGTGAGCCACGGTGCTCTGGAAGATGGCAGCCCAAACTTTTAGAAGTTCAATAAGATATAACCGACCAATGTGCCGGCTTCAGTTAGCCACTTTTCCCCTAATTTTGTAAATTTTTGTAATGGCTGTTATCATGTGTCATGTGACCCTTAAAAGGTCGAATTTTATCACTCTTGTTTTTAACACACTTTCATGACTTGGGGGGTATCTGAACAAAAGGTTTTGATGCAACTAGAACTTGTTAAGAAATATTCAAGGCCCAAATTTTCAAGGCCAAAATTTTAAGGCCAAAATGTTGGGTAGCCATTTGTGCTAGCACGATAGTTTAGGTTGTTTTGGTGCTTTTTTTTCCCCCAATTAGAAATATTCTACCAAAAATTAGAATGGAACACATACCTATTATCACGCTTAAAAGATTTCTGGAATTCACTAATTGTGGGAGGAAGGAAATCCGTGACATAGTCATGTTGCCTAGAACGACGGTAAATGCGAGTCGCTTTTATTATAGATAATAGATTGATACCATCTTCCTGAAAAAAAATATTAAAAAATTATGATATTACTCTCAGTTTTTAAGGACCATGCAGGAGACTTAGAAATATTTTCTTTTATTCAAAAAGCTATTTAGTTATAACAACATAAAAATTAAGAAAATATAAGAAAGAGAAGATTTAGATTCATGAATCTAATAGCTTCTTTCAAACTCTCAGATTGAAGAATAGGATGGCACAAAGAAAACTTAGTTGTAAATATTAATAAACAAGAGTGGAGAAACATTACTTTACCCTTACAAAGAAATGTTGGAAACCAAAAATTTATAATAACAAGTGTACGACGAGAAAACCTAAATATCAGCATACCAAGGATTGTCAAGCCATCGGCAATGCCCATGTCACTGTACCAGCGAGACGGCACAGTTGCATAGGGTGTGCCAATGTCGGGACACCCCCCTTTGCCACATTGGCATGCATCAGCAAGGATTTTTTTAATCAATTTCATAGAAAATTAGCCTTTCAGATTGTTTTAATATCTTTAATAGCTATAAAAATGGCTCAAATGTTATATTTCATACACTTTTGTAAGAAAAGAGGCATATAGATCTTAATAACTAAAAAAAAAAAACATTATATAATATATATATATATATATATAATAGAGAGAGAGAGAGAGAGAGAAGAGAGAGAGAGAGAGAGAACTAGGCTGGAAACTATTAATAGCACCCAATGATTGGTGCTATTTAGTTTTTTATCCTTGGATTAAAGAGTATGTGGTTAGGATGATGTGGACCCTAGGGTTGAGTGGGTGGTTGGTTGTATAGTATAATCGAATGGATGAAAATGAAAAGAGGTAAATCTAACGGTAGAAAACTTGATAGCACCAAATGCTTTTGTGCTATCGAAAGTATCCTAGCCGGACTCCATATATATAATATATATATATATTATATATATATATATATATATATACTATTATATATAGAGTTGGGCTAGAATACATTGATAGCAAAACGTCATTTTTACTATAAGTTTTTAGCCTTTGGATCAACTCTTTCATCATTTCTAATCATTTGGATTAAATGCTATAAACCAGTGGGGACCAATCAACCCTAGGGGACACTCAACTCTAACTGACTAATATCATCCTAACCTTACAATTTTATCCAAAGGTTAAAAACTTGATAGCAAAAAGAGCGTTTTTGCTACCAATAGTATTCCAGCCTAATTCTATATATATATATACTATATAATATATATATATATATATATAAGAATTAGGCTACTATACTATCTATATGTACCGAGCTCCGGTACTATAGTGTTTGTTTCGATCTTAGGGTGTTCAAAATCAACGATCCACACCGTTAAATATGATCTAGGGTATATGAATTTCTTAGAATAAAATTTTTTAGTTTTTTCGATATCGTTTACTTAGTAAATAAATATGTCAAAATGGAGCGGTGGAAATTGAATTATTCTTTAAAAATTAGCATAGGACTTTTAAATTCAAGATCAAGAATGTTAATCTTAATCTATATAGTTTAAGTATTTTCTATTAAAATTTGAAGAAATTTAGATTCTTCTACACCGTTAAACTCCAAAACTCGTCATAATAGTCATTGAAAATTGACAATTTTTGAAATGGTGTTGATCATAAAGTAAATATGTCGAAAAAATATAAAATATTATTTCTAGAAACTTTAAATACCGTAGATCAGTCTTTAACGGTGGGATCGTTGATTTGAACGCCCTAAGATCGAAAACCAACAACTATAGTTAACCAGGAGCTCGGTACGCTCGGTACTATAGATATGTATAGTAGCTAGCTCTATATATATGATTATATTATATGTGTATATATATGTATATATATATATATTACTATACTATAGTATATATATGTGTATATATATGTATATATATATATATATATATAACTACTATACCCTTATGAGTACGATCGCCCTCGTACTTATAAGTCATTTTCGATGATAGAACTTTTGAATCGACGATCCATACCGTTAAACATTATATAGAGCATTTAAAATTTCTAGAAATCAAATTTCATAATTTTTCGACATCATTTACCTTACGATCAAAAGGTCACAAAATTGACAATTTTTAACGGCCGGTATGGGACACTTGCTAGTTTGACGGTGTAAAAGAATTGGAATAGGTTGAATTTTTTATAGAAAATTTTATTCACTATGTAGATAAAGATCAATAACTCCGATCTTAAATTGAAGGATCCAGTCATCCATTTTTAGGATGTTGTTCGATTTTGACCGTCCATTTTATGCCCGCTTGATAGACTTTATTATGATTTCGAAAAATTGCGAAGTTTATTTTTTAGAAGTTTCAAATACTCTATACCATTTTTAAAGGAGTGGATCGTCGATTTGGAAGCTCCATCGAAAACAACTTACGAATACGAAGGGCTCTATCCTTATAAGAGTATAGTAGCGCCACTATATATATAGGCTAGGGCTGCTATACTCTTATGAGTATAGACTCCTTTGTACTAATAAGTTTTTAACCGTTGGAAGAAAGGATGTGTAGTTAGGATGATAGTGGTCCCCTAGGGTTGAGTGGGTGGTTGGATGAATAATATAATCTAACAGGTGGAAATGATTAATGGGATGGATCTAATGGCCGAAAACTTATAAGTACAAAGGAACTTATACTCATAAGAGAACCTCGGCTGGGATACTATTGACAGCACCAAGCACTTGGTGCTACCGAGTTTTCCGCCATTAGATTTAACCCTTTGACTATTTTCACCCATTAGATTATACTATTCAACCAACAACTTACTCAATCCTAAGGGGGCTCACATTATCCTAACCGTACATTTCTTTATCCAAGGGACGAAAACCTAATAGCACCAACAACTTGGTGCTATTGATAGCATTCCAGCCTAGTTCTATAGAGTCCGGCTGGGATACTATCGACAGCACCAAGCACTTGGTGCTACCGAGCTTTCCGCCGTAACAAAATTAAGTCACAACTGGGTATATGCACGAAAACAAAATTAAGTCATAACTGGGTAAAAATTTATAAACACTACCCTAGGCAAATTCACATCATCTACAATGATAAAAAAAATTGAGGGAGATCTTTTATATATTTTTTCACTAAAAAGGATGTCATATGCAATTGAACTCACTAATTAGAATAAATTTTAGTAGATTTACAAGAATTACATATTTCAAATATGAAAAAAAAAAATCTTTATAAAATTTTTTACCTCAAAAAACTCAAAAAAAATACCTCAAGAAGCTCAAAAGAATAAATAAATATTTTGACAATATGGTGTTGTCCCGCCTCCCCTGCCAGGTGTCGGCACGCTTTAGCATGGGACGGGGCATTGCAGCAAGGGCAATCCTTGAGCATACAAATAGAGTCGTAAACTAAATTGAGAAGTTTAAACTAGGAATAATTACGTACCAAAAGTAGAGTGTGGCCATTGTCCTTAAAGTGGCGGACTCTGCAATTTTTCAGTGAAGCCCAAAGTCTATCTGCCTCCTCTGCACTTGGTAGCAGGTTATCGTTGTCGCTGAATTACAAGTGCACATTAAGGATGAGTCAAAGTTACAATATAGTCAAAGTAGGCAGTGCAAAAACAATTATTATGCTACATGTTCAAATTACACATTCTATTAACTATCCAACTGTACTTGTAATTACATGCTAGCTTTCAAAAAGGGCAAATTGCTTCAGCGACTCCCAATTCATTTTAGGAGGACTTAGTTTGGATAGCAATATTTCAATTGTTATAATTGGGTCCGTAACCTTCGAATTTTGTAAGTATCCTATTCATCAAAATCATCTGCTAAGTTGAATAAACATGATCACATAATCGCCATGTGAGAAGTACGAAAATCACTTATGTATTGGCAGATGATCCAAGTCAACATAAGAATTTAACTTGAGTAAGATTGTGATGACATGTGGAGATTAGGGACAAAATAGTTGAAACAAACCGAAACTATGATATAAGGTTGAAGAACCCTTCTACAATTCACACATTTTATGATCCACAGTTGCTGATCCTAAAAACAAACAGAAAGAAAGAAAGAAGGAAAGAAAACCTGACAAGCAGGAGAACTTCAGCCTCAACTGCATGTAGACGAGAATTGGTGTAAGCTGCTGCTGATTTAAGAAGCTTGAGTTTCCATAGAAGAGTATTCTTTGGTATTATATTTGATAACTCCTGAGGTATTAAACAATTAAGAGTTTAAAAGAAACTTAATCAATTTAAAGCCCTTCACAGTCCGCAGTGACAAGAGTCATCCTCTGTGGTCATGAAATTAGAGTTACCAAACTTTATTAGAATCTACAAACGAAACAGAATAAGTTCCCATGGCAAAAAAATGATAGAAATGTTGGGATAAAGATGCTAGGTATAATTGGGCAAATTGTTACTTGCATCCTTACCGGCCAGTAAGGCAATCCCTCAAAAAACATATTTTATAACATATTATATATATATTTTTCTCTGTTCTTGATATCTTTGATTAAGAACAACGTGATAGTTAGACAGGTCGCTTAAAAATAGTTAAAAAAATAAAATATTATAAACATTTCAGAAAATTTGTCGTGAAAAGATAACTTAAATATTTACCATGCATGTGATTTTAAAATTTTTGAGGATGTTTCAATTAACATGGAAATGAATCTCAATAGTTCTGAATTTGCCCACATTTAAACTCCAGGAACGCTATGAAGTGGAGATTAAATTATTATTTTTAACCAAATTTGGCCACGAGTGAACTATGAAAAATGGCTCCATTTCATGAAGAGTTAGCTGAATTGGTTCCCTGATAAGTTTAATTCCCACTGGAAAATGAAGCAAGCTTGACAAATCAACCATAGTAGATCAATTGTTCTAATCTTCCTCATTAGAAATGAAGCAAGTTTGAAAAATCAACCCGATTAATTTTTAGGTCCAACTAGAATCTGCTTGGTAGCAGCAGCTAAACACTGAAAGCCATTAATTTTCAAGTAAGAAATATATAGAGACAGTTCACAGACCTCAAATAACAGGGTATGCTATGAAATTTTGCTGAAAGCTGATGCACATTTATCCTAACATACATTAAAAATTTTGAATACAGCTCATCCTGACTGCACTCAAGAATATCGAGGAAATCCACTTAAATTTCATCTCTTCCTATAAAGCATAAATCCATCAGCTATAAGTTTCATTGCATAAAAGTACCTAATGACTGTTCATCAAGTTATGATGCATGTATAATCTTTCAATGGAAACAATAACATATTACCAGCTTTTGTTTATCCATTAATTACAGTTTTACCATGTAAGTTTATATATTTAAACTTAGGGATACATATAAAGTTACTTTTTTTTGTTATTCATTCTTTTTTGTGGAAGAACAAACATACATATGAAGTTTACACGGGTGAAATTGCAATAGTAAGAAAAAGTTAGATCTGCAAACACTTAGATCTAAATAGAAAGTACTCAGCAGAGACTTTTATGAAACAAAAAAAAAAGACTAATTTGTCAGAAAAGTTAGGGATTAGTATTACAAATTTTCCAATCTATTATTAGGAAAAAAAACACCAAATTATCTGACGAAAAGCAGCTGATACCATAGCTGAAAATGGGAAGTGATTGCGAATTTATTTTCATACTTCTTTAAATCAAATCTCTCTTGAAGAACTTCTAAGAAATTTGACAGGGCAGCAAATATAGAAAATATTTTACCGAGAGTAGAGGCAGCAATGAAGGGAGACTGTATTGCAATTGCTCAAGTGTTTGTTGAGGAGGAAGGTCATCTGCAACACTGACCATTGCCATCTTCAAGGGATTACCTAATTCGATATGCATAATACATCTGTTAAACCAAAGATCCAAAAGAGAGGAAATTGTTACAAATTAAAATCGAAACAAAAATTATAAGCAAGCGACAAACAAACCAAAAACACTCACATGAAAAGAGCAAATGAAGCACAAAGTGACATTCCACATTAAAAGCAGCATTAGTATATACGCCTCATTAGATCATTACTCACTAGTAAGGACATAATAAGGAATAAAACTCAATGCAATAAAAGTAATTTACAAGGAAACAAGTCTAATTACCAATAATCCATCTGAGAAAAAAAAAGGAAAAAAAACACATATAACATCACTATATGAGATATATCGTCCTATAATAAGTGGATTTGAAAAGACGTACCAATGTAACTCAACTGATTTTCCATCTAAGTGATATTATTATATTTATACATACAAATTTCGAGAACATCTAGAGCTAGTTAAGGATTTTATAATTGCAAACCTAGCAGCAGCAGCAGTAAACGTAACAAATCAAGAGTAAGTCATTAATATTATCTACTACAAAGTTTCCAGATACAAGTTAATAAATTCTCTTCTGCCGCTAAGCTCTTTATTTCCTATCTAAAAAGTAAAAAACTCCAGAAACTGATAATGTAGTCCAAACACGAGTTTAACGTCATCCAAATAGTGGGATACTTAAAAATTTGATGCCTAAACATAATAAGAGATTGTGTTGCTTTATAATTCACGATGAGGAAGAGAAATTGGAAAGGAGAGGAAAAAGAGCCAAAATTTAATAAAGGAAAGAAGAGCATCCTAACTAGATTCATCTGTGACAAATTGGTATTGAACAGCAAAAGATAGGAAACTTGGTTTCTTTTAATTAATTAAATTCTCCACAATATGGTTTCTCATAAGGATCCAAGCTACATGAATAAAACTTGAGTTAAATATTTAAATTAGATCTATAGAGTAAAGCAAAAAGAGATAGAAAAGGAAAAGGATTACACTTATGATAAAGTTAGGTCAAGAAGATAAAAAGGAAACCCTAAGAACCACAGACTTTCCTTGTGAAACACGTATATTTGAAATAGAGGAAGAGAATTAGATGAAGGACAAGCAAAGGGAGGAAGAAAGAAAGATAAATTGGAGGAACATCTGGCTCTACAAGCGACAATTGATTAAAAGTAGGTAATCTTTTCATTACTTGCATGCAAATCTTTAGTCTCAACTATTTTTGCAATTCTTCCTCCATAGATTGTCTGTTGCTGTTGCTTTTCCTTTTCCTTCTAGAATATTTGAGTCCTAATCATGATAGTTTTTTCAGTATAATGAGTCCAAATATCTTAGGGACTACACTCTGGTAGGTATATTGCAACGTTGAGCTCAAGTAGGTCCTAGTATATCGTCATGATAATGTGACACCCCAATAGTCTTACATTGGATGAGAACGGGTCTGTGATTGAAAATATAAGAGACCATGAACTCTAGTAATAATTGTTGGGAACTGGATGGATCTTCCGTCATGTGCTACCAACAAAGATGCATGAAAAAATAGAGAAACACCGAATGGTAAAAGAAATAAATGCAGAAAGAAAAAACCAAGATTTACGTGGTTCGGCAATTGCCAACGTCCACGGGGAGAGCGAGAGAGATGTATTCCACTATATGAAAAAATAAAGTACAAGCTTACACCTTATGTCTTCTCCGTATTAAAAACCAAGAGTTTTACGGTGAATCCCACCTTTCTCTTGTTCCAACAAAAACTCTAAGAAAATACCGAAAAAGCTTTTCGTAAAACCGAGAAGACCAAATTAGAGAAGTATAGAAAAAACTCTGACCAAAATCCTTTATGTTGTTGCTTCAAAGAATCCGAACTGCTCAGGCAATTGGTCGAGAATCTCTGCTCCACTGCCGACTCCAATCCTATCGCATGCAATGCTGCCGAGCCTTCTCTTGCTGTCGTACGGCCACCCAACGCAGTGTATTAATTAGCCACGGTATATGCTAATTAATTATGGCCTCACACGCGCGCCTGTTCATCATCTGTACATGCATATATATAATATGCATTAGTCGTAGCCGGGTCAAAAAGTCAAACTAGGAATTGAAATCCTAATACAATTCCTAGTTCACTCGGATTACAGTAGAGCTAAATCAAAGTCTAATTCAATCTTCTGCTGGACTCCACCAATAGAAATTAATCACAAAATCTATTGGTATATTTCATCGACCTAGTGCACGGACCAAACCAATAAAAAAGAAAGCACATCTTTAACAATCTCCACCTTGACTTCTTTTTTACTTCATTACTCTCTCTCATCTTATCACCCCCTCTCCCTGAGGCATCCCGGCACTAACAGTCATGCAGGTTAACAAAGTCTAGAGAATACCTAGACTTCTCCACTGTTACCGGCTTACCGATCAGCTTGTACAGATTTCCTTTATTCTCACCCTCCATGACTACCATGGCACTCTTTTTTACTTTGACGACTCCACCTAAAATGCTAATACAATAGCCAATAGAGTCAAGAGTACGAAGCGATATCAAATTCAACCTAAGACCCGGAATATGTCTCACATCCGTCAGTGTTCTCACCACAGCATCAAACATATCTATTTTTACTATTCCGATACCGACCATCTTGCAACTAGTGCTATTGCCCATCATAACACTACTGCTTTCATAAGACTTATAAGTATCAAATAAAGACCTGTCTAGAGACATGTGATAAAAACAACCCAAATCTAATATCCAGTCATTGAGAGATTCTGAACCTATAGAAACTGTCAAAACATCTTGACTAGCGTCGCTGGCTACGCTCGCCGTATCTGCAAAGGAATTTAGTTTTCGCAGCCAAAACTTCTTCTTCTCGCAGTTCTTTTTCACGTGGCCCTCTTTGTTGCAAAAGTAACACTTCACCTTTCTCGATTTTGACTTGAAACGGGATCTTCCTTTACCGGTATCACGTTCGCTTGATCGTCCCCTTCCTCCATCTGTATCATTTACGACCAAACCTGCATTGCTTTCTTCGGTACTCGTCTGCTACCTGATCTCCTTAGATAAAAGGGTAGACGTAACATCTTCCATTCTTAAGAGTTTGCTTCTTGTACAGTATGGTGGTCACCAGACGATTGTAGGATGACAGAAGTGATGTAAGAAAATTAATGCCTTATCGTTCTCATCAACCTTGACATTAATGCTGAGCAAATCTGTAATAATTTTATTTAAAGGTGTTCAAGTGTTCTGTTATTGCCATACCTTCCTTCATGCGTAGCCCATATAATTTTTGCTTTAGGTACAGCACGTTCGAGAGGCTTTTTGTCATATAAGGCTTCTCTAGCTTGTTCCACATGCCGATTGTAGTTTCTTCCTCCATGACGTTATACATCACCTCATCTGCTAGGCACAATATAATTGTATTCACCGCCCGCAGATCAATTTCCTCCCAATCTTCGTTGCTCATTGATGTCAGCTTATTCGATTTTCCGAGCAACGCCTTATGAAGGCCCTGTTGTACCAGAAGGGCTTTCACTCTTCTTTGCCAGAGACCGAAGTTTTCTTTACCGCCAAATTTCTTCACCTCAAACTTAGAAGATGAGACGTTCGACATCTCTGCTGTAGCGCAAACCTTATGCTCTGATACAAGGATTTAAGTGTCGTGGCATGGGGTCGTACCGGAAACTTGCCGGCACAGTACGGCACGATGCATGCCGAGCCGTGCCGATGCGTGCCGGTCAAAAAAAATTCTTGTGTGCCGACACATAATAACATGAAATATTTATTTTCTTTAGCAACAAAATATTGTAACTATTTATTATGTCTTTTTATCACATCTTTTGAACTTTATTGAGGAAATTACTTACTAATTTAAAGAATAGAGGGTTTTGAGCTGTGGCATCGGCACGGGGTCTGTATCGTGCCGGTATCTTGTTGGCACGGTATGACACGGTGTATACGGCCCGTGCCGACGGGCACTTAAAACCTTGCTCTGATACCACTTGTTAGGAACCGGATGGATCGTCCGTCATGCACTACCAACAAAGATGCACGAAAAAATAGAGAAAACACCGAACGGTAAAAGAAATAAATACAGAAAGAAGAAACCAAGATTTACGTGGGTCGACAATTGCCTACGTCCACAGGGAGAGCAAGAGAGATGTATTCCACTATACGAAGAAATAAAGTACAAGCTTACACCTTATGTCTTCTCCGGATTAAAAAACCAAGAGTCTTATGGTGAATCCCACCTTTCTCTTGTTCTAACAAAAACTCCAAGAAAATACCGAAAAGTTTTTCGTAAAACTGAGAAGACCAAATTAGAGAAGTATAGAAAAAACTCTGACCAAAATCCTTTATGCCATTGCTTCGAAGAATCCGAACCGCTTAGGCAATTGGTCGAGAACCTCCACTCCGCTGCTGATTACAATCCTGTCGCATGCGATGCTGCCGAGCCTTCTCTTGCTGCCGTATGGCCACCCAACGTGGTGTATTAATTAACCATGGTATATGCACATTAATTATGGCCTCACACGCGCGCCTTTTCATCATTCGTACATACATATATATAATATGCATTAGCCCTAGCCTGGTCAAAAAGTCAAACTAGGAATTGAAATCCTAGTACAATTCCTAGTCCACCCGGATTACAGTAGAGCCAAATCAAAGTCTAATTCAATCTTCTGCTGGACTCCACCAATAGAAATTAATCACAAGATCTATTGATATATTCCGTAGACCTAATGCATGGACCAAACCAATAAAAAAGAAAGCACATCTTTAACAATAATAACTAGCTTACGCATTTTTAGTTGATAGTTTGGGCCTAACAAGTTATTAGTGCTAGTGGGCTAGGTCGTTATATTTGGTATCAGAGCCAGTTGTCAGGAATTTAGAAAAATTCTGTGTAACCCTGGTCCCTGGCCTAACTTCGCAAGCTGAGACGGGTTGAAATGGGTTGTCAATGAGACCCGAATCCAGCACGCTTTGGGAGAATGAAGGGTTGCAAAACTACTGCCATTATACCCTATTATCCCTTAGAAAAAAATTGCCAAAAGTCATGGGAGAGACTTTTGGGCTTAGCTTTTATGAGCTCTCATTATATGTATTAATGGGTGAGTTATGGTGGCTAGATTCATTGTATCTTAGGCCTATAAATAGTGGGTGTGGCTAGGGCGGAAACACAAAAGAGTGTGTGTGTGTTGTAAGCTTGTAATCCTTTTTTTTTAAGTAATTGAGAGTACTTAATTTTTTGTGGGAAACCTTTATTTTTCTCTTTTCTTCCCTTTGCATACTTAGTTGTAGGACGCGAAGATCCGGGCTAGAAAGGGGAGCAAGGCTTGTCCATCTTTGCGGAGAAAAGTGGGCGCTGCACGGGCTTTGCAAACAAAAACTCTTAAGTCCATGACAGTTGGTATCAGAGCTGTTTCGAATAGTGAACCATGTCAACATCCGATACGGGAGTTATTGATGCTGGCGGTGATCCTCCAAAGGAGCCCTCCAAGTGGGCAAGAGCAAGGAACCGGAGGCAATCACGAGGGATTCCGCACCGTTGGGAACTGCCTTGCACAGTTGGAGGGCATCATGTCGAAAATGAGTGAAAGGTACACCGAAATGGCTAAATCTTTTTACTCGTTTAATGACGAAGTTTGCAGTATGGAGGAAAGCGTCGCTACTGCCATGGCGACCTTCCGAAGCGAACTCGAAAAGCTCCAGGGCAACATTACTCGTCATGACGAGGAGCAAAAGGAACTCGTTGCTCGGGTTGACGAGGTCGAGGACCTCAAGACATGGGTAACAATCCTTGAGAAAGCGGGGGGACGTGGTCATGAACCACAAAGAGAGTCTGTTTCAAACGTACGTGTCTGAAGCCTCAAAATTTCAGGGGTACATGCGACGAAAACAAGATCGATGTGAAACCCCAGGTAGTCCTATATATATGATATAATAGGCTAATAATCGTAACCCAGCTTAAGCATTTTGGGCGGTGGCTAGGCCCGAGAGGTTAAGAGAGCTAAGCGTGCTAGGACAAGAGTAGTCTTAGGATGGGGGACCCTCTGGGAAGTTGGGGCGTCACAGTTGATATCAAAGCCAATTACCAGCCGGAAGTGTGAGATGAGTCTCGGTTGAGCCAGGGTTATACAGCGGGGAGAGCGAGGCTCTCATACTGTTGACTGTTGTGGGTGGAGCGCAGCTCACTACAAAGTCGGTTTAGGCTAGCGAGACGAGTTTCACATTGCTTGGTACTTGTGAGTCTGAGCCTTACGAGAACGTCAGGACTTAAAGGGGGGGTGAATGTAAGACCCCAGGTAGTCCTATTTATATGATATAATAGAGCTAATACTCTTAACCTGGCTTAAATATTTTGGGCAGTGGCTAGGCCCAAGAGGTTAAGAGAGTTAAACGTGCTAGGACGAGAGTATTCCTAGGATGGGTAACCCTCTGGGAAGGTGGGGAGTCATAATCGACAACTTTTTGTGGCACATTGAGCACTACATCAAGGCATTGTCGCTGGACGACGAGGAGGAAAAAGTCTAGGCCGCATCCATGTACCTTGCTGATGACACGATACTATGGTGGCGTCGGCGATCTGCAAAGGTCGATAAAGGCCAATGCAACCTAAAGACGTGGAAGGACTTTGTGCGCAAGCTCAAGGTGCAGTTCTATCCCGAGCATGTCGAATACCTTGCGAGGAGGCAACTACGACAGCTCAACCATACCGGGACGCTCAAGAAGGATGTTAAGGAATACTCCAATTTGATGTTGTCCATCACCAACATGGCGGAGAAAGATCGCTTATTCTTCTTTCTTGAGAGGCTCCAACTTTGGGCGAACAAGGAGCTTGTGGGACGCGACGTCAAGGACGTGGCCTCTGCAATCGCCTTGGTGGAGAAGCTGCCTGAGTACGAGAGGGCGGATCTATCTCACAACAAAACACCCAAAGCGAGCAAGGCTAAGGGTGGGGGAGACCGCTACGACTAGAAAGAGTGCGGAGAGCCGCGAAAGGGGTCATGTGCAGCCGCCAAAGAAATTAACGTGCTACGTCTGCGGCGAGAACCATTGGGCGAGGGACTGCCCAAAGAAAAAGTTGGTGAATGCTATCTAGACCGAGCAGGGTGAGGGCAATATGGAACCGACGAAGATGGGCACGCTCAGGCTCATCAATGTGGTTCACGGGCTGACAAGCAGTAGGAAGCCCCTCAACAAGGAACTCTTGTACATCGATGTGACCCTCAACGGCAGAACCACAAGAGCGTTGGTGGACATAGGAGCCACTCACAACTTCATCGCCGAGGTAGAGGCCAAGCAAATAGGCCTTCCCCTTGAGAAGGACGTAAACAGGATCAAGGCCGTCAATTCGGAGGCGCGACTTGTTGCGAGCATAGTTACTGTGGTGAGACCTTGGAAAGGCACTGCAAATTTCACTACCGTACCCATTGACAACTTTCAAGTCATACTAGGTATGGACTTTTTGGCTTTGTCAAAGGTAGTCCCGATGCCACACGTTGGAGCCTTAAGCATCATGGAGGAGGCGTCCCCATGCATGGTCCTAGCAAGCCAGGAGAAAACAGTAAGCACCCAAACCCTCTATGCCTTACAGTTGCGAAGAGGTGTGAATTGTGGCGAGATGACTTACCTTGTGGCCATCTATGAGGTGAGCGATGAGGGTCTCGAGGAGGAGGGCCCTCCGACTGAGATTGAGGCGGTCTTGGAAGAATTTTAGGATATCATGCCAAAGGACCTGCCCAAGCAACTTCCACCCAGGCGGGAGGTAGGATCATGCCATCGAGCTCGAGCCAGGAGCCAAACCGCCAGCAAAAGCACTATATAGAATGGCCCCGCCAGAGCTTGAGGAATTGCAGAAGCAATTGAAGGAGCTCCTCGATGCAGGCTTCATTCGACCGTCGAAGGCACCCTATGGAGCACCAGTCTTGTTCTAGCAAAAAAGCAATGGAAGCCTGCGGCTTTGTATCGATTACAGGGCGCTCAATAAATCCCCATCCCTTTGACAGCAGATCTTTTCGATCAGTTGGGCGGAGCGAAGTACTTCATCAAACTCGACCTTCGCTCTAGGTACTATCAAGTGCGGATTGCAAAAAGAGACGAGGAAAGGACCACGTGTGTGATGAGGACCACGAGGTGCGGGGCCTATGAGTTCCTTGTCATGCCATTCGGCCTAACGAACGCGCCAGCGACCTTCTGCATGCTCATGAACAAGCTACTCTATCCCTACCTTCATCGTTTTGTGGTGGTGTACCTCGACGACATTGTAGTATACAGCAACACCTTAGCAGAGCACATCGAGTACATGCCAACTGTTTTCTAAGTGCTGTGGGAGAACCAACTATTCGTCAAGAAAGAGAAGTGCATGTTCGCAAAGAAAGAGGTGCACTTCCTTGGCCACTGGATAGGCAAGGACCTGATTCGCATGGACCAACGGAAGGTTCGAACCATCTGTGATTAAGAGACCCCGACGACGGTCTCCAAGTTGCAGTCTTTCCTTGGGCTCGTCAACTACTACCGCTGCTTCATTGCGGGCTACTCTGCGAGAGCAGCCTTGTTGACGGATCTGCTGAAGAAGAACCACTCATGGGTTTGGACCTCACAATGCGTAGAGGCATTTGAGGACCTCAAGCGGGCAGTGACGGAGGATCCAATGCTACGACTACCCAATTGTAGTCGCACCTTTGAGGTATACACAAATTACTCTGACTTTGCCATTGGCAATGTCCTCGTACAAGAGGGACACCTCATCGCCTACGAAAACTGCAAGCTCAACGACACCAAGCGGCGTAACACCGTGCAGGAGAAGGAAATGACTGCTGTGGTACATTGCTTCATTGCTTGCAAACCTGGTAGCACTATTTGCTTGGGAGCAAGTTTGTGGTGCGCACCGACAATATTGCGACGAGCTTCTTCCAATCGCAAAAGAAGTTGTCGCCGAAGCAAGCAAGGTGGCAGGACTTCTTGGCGGAGTTCGACATGGAGATGCAATACAAGCCCGGGAAGAAAAACCGCATAGCTGATGCTCTTAGCTGCAAGGCTGAAATTATGGCCATGTGGCAACTTCACGGGACACTCCGCAATCAACTTCGCTCAGGAACCAATGAGGACCTAATCGCTCAGAATTTGGTACAGCTTGTCAAGGGAGGCAAAATGTAAAGGTTTTGGCTGAGTGACGGGTTGCTCCTCACCAAGGGACGACGAGTGTACGTGCCCAAGTGGGGCAACCTTCGCTGCGAGCTTATCAAAGAGTGCCATGACTCCAAGTGGGCGGGCCACCCAAGTAAGAAGCAGACCCTAGCGTTGCTTGAGGCCGCCTACTTCTGGCCGCAGATGCACGAAGACGTTGAGGCCTATGTGCGAACCTGCTTGGTGTGTCAACAGGACAAAGACCAGCAACCCAGAGGACTCCTTGAGCCTTTTCCTGTGCCTAGTCGTTTGTGGGAGAGTATCCCTATGGACTTCATCTCCACCTTGCCAAAGGTGGAGGAGCTTGGGTCCATTCTAGTGGTGGTTGATCGTTTTTCCAAGTACAGGACCTTCATCGATGCACTGACCGATTGCACGGCTAAAGAAGCGGCATGGCTCTTTGTCAACCACATCATCAAGCTTTGGGGAATCTCCACGAGCATCGTGAGCGACCGCGACCCCAAGTTTACTGGCAAGTTTGGACCAAGGTATAAAAAATCTTGGGGTCCAAATTGCTTTTCTCTACCAATTTTTACCCGCAGACGGACGAGCAAACAAAGTGGGTGAACGCTCAATTGGAGGAGTACCTACAACACTATGTGAGTACCAACCAGAAGATCAGGTGCATCACCTGGTTGTCGCTCAGTTTTCCTACAACTTGCAGCGCAACGAGTCTCTAGGTTGCAGCACCTTCGAGCTAGCGACCAGCGACAACTGCTCGCCCCACCATAGCTGGTAGGGAGAGCAGTTCCACAGCCCTATTGCTTTTCAATTTATCTCTAACTTGTAAGAAAAAGATGAAATTGTGAGGGCAAACTTGGAGAAAACAGCTCAACAGATGAAGAGGTGGGCTGACGAAAAGCGACAACCTCGCGAGTTCGTCGAGGAAGACAGTGTGATGGTCATGTTTCAGCTGCAGCAATTCACGGTACTGCGCAAGGTGCATAAGGGACTGTTGCGCAAGTACGAAGGCCCATTTACCGTCATCAAGTGCGTGGGCAAGGGTACCTACAAGCTGCAGTTGCCCGTGAACCTCAAAATCGACCCCGTCTTCCATGTTAGCAAGCTGAAACTATACCACTGAAGACGCGGAGGATCCGAGCCGCAGTATGTCGCAACGTGCACCTGCGACCATGGTCACATCGTTCGATGGACAAGCGGAGTCCATCCTAGACACCCGGCTTATTCGGTGACGTGGAGTTTCCGCCGAGTCCGAGCACTTGGTGAAGTAGAAAAATCTCCCCTATGGCGAGGCTATTTGGAAGAAGGCGGATACACTTTGGCAATACCAAGCACTCATCGATGAGTTTCAAAAGCAACGCGCGACGAAGACGCTTGCGCATTAGGTGGGGAAGTGTAACATATTGAAACCTCGAGAATGATTATCGAACTTTAGCCAAAGTGACTAAAGTATGCGAAAGAGATGGATGGACAAGTTGCATTTAGCTTTCCAACTATGTTGGAAGGGTTAAAAATGAGTTTAAGAAGGGTTAGAAAGGTTTTGCATCGACCGGCGCGAAGTAGAGTCGAATCGGGCTAAAACAGCATTCTGGAGCAAGTGTACCGGTACAACCATCGAGTTGTAACTGGTACAGCATTGCTGGCCGAGAGGGAGAAGCCCTCGGGTTTGAGAAATTTTGACTGTGTTACCGATAACACCCCTGGTGTGTACCGGTACACTTTGGTAAAATTCGAGGAGTCTGCTCTCGGGTTTGCCTCTGCATAATAGTGTTACCGGTGACAGCAGCCCGTGTACCAGTACACTTTCGTCTGGCAGCAACTTTGAAGTCTGTTGCAAATAAGAGTTTTTGGGGGGCTTAGTTGCAAATGTTACAACATATAATATACCCAACCCCTCTCCCCTTCACAGCAAACACTCCAAAGCATTTCCCTCTCTCATTCCTCTCTTTCTCTCTCTAGAAAACACACCCTAGAGCAAGGAGGAGGTGGAGAAGAAGCTTTGGAGTGGGATTTTGGTGGCTTTGGAGGATCTTGAAGCTCTCCAACAAGAAAATCTTGGGAGGAGCTTAGCTAAGGTAAGTTTTAGAGTAGCCCATCTAGGGTTTGGATTTCACCCTAGGTTTTGGGAGTTTTGAATTTGTTTCTAGTTTTAGAAACCCTTTTGAGGCTTGAACACCATGAAAACCATAGAAACTCAAGGTCCTCTCATGGTGGTTATCTAGGGATCATGTTAGATGCCCTAGAGATGCTTGGAATAGCTTAGTGATGGTATTAGAATACTTCCTAGTTGATTCTAAGCTAGCTTTTGCTTAGGAATGAGATCAATCTAGGAGAAAACCCTATGTGACATTGTTAGGGCATGGATTTTGGGGCTTTTGCCGTAGGATGTTTTCGAGGTAAATTGACCTCTTGGAAACCTAATTAGGGATATTTCCAACGCGTGGGACAACTCCGTTCATCGAAACGAAAAGACTAGATATGAGTTTGTAGTATAAAGCCTAATTTGGCTAAAAAATTATTGTAGATCGCCGTAGCACGCGGGATCGGAGTTCGTAGAGTACGAGGATCGAACCACAACTTCCCTACTATCATTCGAAGTGGGGGGTGCACGCCGGAATCGTTGGATTCCCTTCTATGTCTATTTCACCTCTTTGTTGAGCATTATGTCAATAGTCATTCATGCATAGTAGGATAGTTTACATGTGAAAATTGGTTGAGTTTCAATATTATGCTTCTAACGTAGATGAACATAGAGATTGATATGAACCATAGTAGACATGTTTGTGGAACCCTATACTTGTGTGAATGTGAGACCGAGACTATGATAATAGTAAACAAAGGTGACATTGACAATAGAGACAAGATTGGCATCGAGAAATGACTCGTTAAACAAGGTTTAACCATTAATGGCATTGTGACAAGAATGACCTAGAGAGTAGCATGAATAAATAAGTAGAAACCTATTATGATAGTGGCATTGTGGCTAATGGCTATACATTTCCTAAGTGGTAATTGGATCGATACTCACGATAAGGCTTGGCTTGAGGGTGGTAGCTCCCCCTCAAGCGGTGCGTTCCGGAATTGTCACCACGGGGAGCGCGGTCCCCGAAGACGGTCCCTCGAGTCTTATAGTGCTTAGAGCCTCCCCGAACGAAAGGGATTTTGGGTTATAAGTTATTGGGGTTAACAAGATTAACCGGTAAGATTGGGTAAAAGCCAAAGTAAAGTTATCGAAAGAGCATGCATGCATAAGCATTCTATGTTGATTGTATATCCACTGACAGTTTTTTTAAAGGCATAGTATTAGCATTAGTATTGGTTACTATTTCTCTTTCTTGAAATACTTATGCCTGAATAGATCTAGTGGGTAAGTCAGCGAGGTCGGTTGCCGAACCCACTGGGAACTTCGTTGTAGTTCTCACACCACTAACCCTACAGATCCGAGCGCGAGCGGGGCGGCGGAGGATCAAGGCAAGGGTATTGCGCCATAACTAGTGGCCACCGGAGTACTTGCATATTAGTCATTCTTTTTGTGTACATGTATCAACTTTTATTTTGTTGATCTATAGTTGTAAAAGTTGAAAACAATTCATGTATTTTGGAGAATGATTATGATGTAAAACGATATTATGAATGAAAGCAAATGGATGTAATAGTTTTAGTTTACTAGTATTTGGTTTAAATGTAATAAAATATTATGTATAGTTGTATGTTTTAGCTTAGAGCTTTCGCTTCCGTTGTTGCTTGCCCTCGTGCAAGCCTTGTATAATTACAAATCTCTTTATTTGATTGCTTAATTATACTTGTTGTTGGAGCCTTAGGCGGGCAGGGGAGGCCCTGTCCGTTCGGCGTCTGTTGACGTGGCCGAACCCGGCCAAATTGGCGGGGAGCGGGGCGTGACAGGAAGTATCAGGGACTTAGAAAAATTCTGCGCAACCCGGTCCCTCCCCAACTCCGCAAGCTGAAACGGATTGTCAATGAGACACAAATCCAGCCCGCTTTGGGAGAATGAAAGTTTGCAAAACTGCTGCCGTTATAACCCATTATCCCTTAGAAAAAACTGCCAAGCGTCATGGGAGAGACTCTTGAGCTTAGCGTTTATGATAGCTCATTATGTGTATTAATAGGTGACATAGTGGGTGCGTTATGGTGGCTAGATTCATTGTATATTAGGACTATAAATAGAGTGAACCAACCTAGATGATATTCCATATCAAGAAATTTCTCTAATCCAGTTAATAAGCTCAATTAATTTTTTGTTTGCAATATTTTCCCAAGTGTACTTAGTTCAATCATAATAAAATTGTATGATTTAGAAATTTCCACCATAATTGAAAAGTTGTGCTTCAGAGTTTAGTGATCCATTATATTGGCGGCTAGCAGGGGAAGAAAACAAAAGTCAATACATTATTTCTATAGTTCATCCGTCAAGTTTCCCTCATCATCCTATCTATTTAGTTAGAAAGAAGATTATTAATTTATTTCAATAGTTCAATTACAAACGGCAAACAAAACTGGAAATAGACAGTTAAGTACCCATTACGAAGCTCAGTAAATAGGGTACTGTAAAGTGAAGATTGCTTGGTAAAGCCTCCACAACAGGGAGAAGAGGTTGCACTTTGTTTTTCTGAAATGAAGTTGCTGGACAAAAAGAAAACAGAAAATAAAAATCATTAAATCGATAGAAAATTTAACACAAATAATTGAAGAAGAACAACCGAAATTAGTGGAAACAAGTTTAACATAATCTTTAGTGATTGTTTTAACCTGCCTGGATTGACTAGAATTAGTATCAAGTCGATAGTAGGATTGCGAGCAGCAACAGCAAGCGCCAGGCATCCCCCAAATGACTCCCCAACAATATATATCGGTCTTTTTGGAGACACAGCATGCTCATACTTGATAGTTTGTTCCACAATTTTGACCAGCCCTTAATTCAAGAAACCCACATGTTAAAAGAACATCATTTCAAGTTTCACAAAAGTGAAACAAAAATGGCAAAGATAGTCTCTCATTTAACAATATGTAAATAAGTAACACATATAGATAATCCCAGCACAGTCGCAATGTTGTGAGTTAGTCCCCATACTTCCCTGTACTTCGCAACCATCCCTGACAACGGTCTCCTATAGTATGACCATTTTAAACCTTCCATTTGAAATAACTTCTCATCTCAAAAAGCTGGAAGGGGATTAAAATGGTCATTTTACAGGATAATGTTTATGTGCAGAGCACGCGAGATGATGGATATTAGACGGCGAATGGGGCCAACGATGCAATTGCAGAATATAGAGAAGTGCAGGGCCTCAATTCTCTTAAGTTGAAGAACTAAATTGTGTACCACTTGTATTACATTAACTGGAGTAACAAAGGATTAGCTCAATTGTAATAGCAAGTAAAACAACTAAAAGAATTAAATTAAAGAAAGACGAGATTAGTACCTTCAAATGGTGTTCGATCATTTACTGGGATATGCAAACATCTAACCTGAAAAACCCTAGAGATCAAGAAATGGAACATAATTGTCATAATCCCATCAACAACTTGGCGCACACATCGGAAAAATTTTCTAGAAGAAATACAATTCACAAACAAATAAACAAAAGCGTAAGGTCCTGTTTGGCCTGTAATAGGGTGTAGTGCTATTCGAGGAAGAGTTTCTTTAATGTTATCGAGAGAAGCACTCTACTAAGACCCCCTCCAACATCTTTTTTCTATAGTGGAAGCAGAAACCTCCATTTGGAAATTTTGCTTTTGGAGCTTGGAATCATCCTTCAGTTTTTTGGCACAAAAGATGCCCCAGACCTTTTTTGTTTGCCAGCTCTACCAGAAGTGATTGTAGCTGAAAGCAAAAGCAAAAGCAAAAGCAAAAGCAAAAGCAGGCCCAAACAAACACGGAGTTGTTTATGAAGTTGTAAACTAAAATACAACTAGTCAAACAAAATACAAAGCATGACCTTGAATAATGTCAACACGGTCATGCAGGATCATCGTCGCTAACCATTATGTCCAAAAGCTTGAGCTGTTAGAAAAATGCAACCGACTCACTTAAAGCGTACGGACACAAGACCCACGGGTTTTGATTTGTGACTCAACCCAAACTGGTGTCTCGCTACAAGGCAGGATGCATGGGAACACTAGAGCAATTATTAAGTTACTCGTTCTAGTACAATATCTATTACTCTCCGAGACCACTTTTCGTTAAATGCGTGTCATGCTACAAGTTTTCACTTGCAATGTTTGAGTTTTTTTTTAACACAAGTAATTTCGGATAATCTTGAAGTGCTTAGTGCGGCGCGAGCACGAACCAAAAAATCTACATTTATAGAGAAGAAGATCACACGAGCTTTCTATTAATTCACAGAAGCTACTACTACTACTCGAGCTGCAGCGAGAAGGCGACAAAGTAACTAACTTACTTCCCGAGCGATCTGTGATGCAGAATGAGCCCCGTCCCCACACCATCACTCCCTACGAAAAACAACATTTCAGGCTCTTCCTTGTACATAAAAGCGCATTACGAGGTTGCTGAGTTGTGTTAGTTCTGACAGTCATTTCCTCAAACATTAAGCAAGCAAGCAAGCAACCTGGCAAGAAGAGCAGCAGAGGCGGGTCCTCGACCGACGGCTTGCACTCGACGGGGCAGAACCACCGCGGAGGAGGGCCGCCGTCGTCCTTCATGATCGCCCTCGTCGCGTCGAAGTAGTCCTTCACGCTCGCGCTCCCGAACCCATCATCGTAGAGCGCCCTCATCAGACTCCTCCCATTCTCCGCGCGCTCTCGCTCGGCATTCGCAGCAGCAGCAGCAGCAGCAGGAAGAGCACTGCGCCGGGGCGAAGAGCGGGAAGGGCGAGCCGGGTGGTTGCAGAGAGGGAGGGGGGAGAGCGAAGGGAGAGAAGGGACGGCGAAGGACATGGCCGGAGACCCAGGAGTTGGAAGCAGCAGTAGTGGCCCATCATTGGGAATTATTTAATTTAATTGCTCGGGAGCTGGCAAAGAGGGGGACGGGTTCTAACTTCCAAGTTGCGGTGCTTGGGTGGTGGTGACTTGGGCGAAGGTGGTCCTCAAGATGGTGAGGGGGGGCCGGCCAAAAGCGTGAGGTGGTGGGGTCCAACGGGGTGGAACTGGCGCCAAAGGGAAGAGAGACGGAGACAGGGACACGACACACGGAATGAGTTACCACCGTCTTTGAAAAGGGTTGAATGATTTATTACTTTTCCTATTTATAAATATAATAAACTATTTAGAAAAATACTGTCCGTACATTTCAAGACAGAGTAAAAAAAGTGTACCTCTTGCATTCGTAATTTTAAAGTTGTGGCGAGAATGATCTTAGAATAAAGTGAGTATAAGATGTATATTTTATTTTAAAATGTGTCTGTAATATTGCTCAATGATTTATTATCTTTACAGAATTATTATATATTTTTTTAGAATAGACTATTTTTGTAAATATGGTGAATGATTCATCGTCTTTAATCCTATTCTTGGCAGCCATCTTTTCTATCACAGGCCTATTTTTGTAAATGCAAATTTAAGAATCTAATTTTTAAAATAATTTTATTAAGAGAGTTAATGAGCTAAAAACATCCATGAGGCCAACAAAATTTGTTAATCACAAGCGTAGATATGAAAAAATTTTATTTATATATTTAAAACTAAAGCTAGAAAGCAGTAAATTTTTCATGACTTTTTAATTAAAAAGTAAATTATTCGCTGCTTTTGTCGAACTTACATATTTTGTACATCTAAACTCGGAACCATATATAATACTGAATAGTAAAAATATTTTTTATATTTTGAAAAAAACGGTGAACAATATGCTGCATTCAGAAAGTCGTAATTTACTCGCTGCTGCTTATGCCTAATTTTGTGTAAATAAATTTTTTTAAAGACTATTTTTATAATTATAATATTTTTTAATCTTATTAATTTTAAAAAATAAACTTAAGCACAAGGGGCCAGATGGGTGGGTACCTTTTGTTATTATTGGTCATTACTGTAAGCACGAAAAAAATAAATAAATAAATAAATAAAATAAAAAATAAAAAAAATAAAAAAAAGTAGAATAGAGAACAAGCCAAAGATGTTGGGAGGGTACTTACGAAAGAGAGGAATTATCTAGAAATTAAATAATAGCTACTTTTTTCTATTAATTTTTTTAGAATAGTTCCACACCTTATTACTAATAAACTTTCAAACCTAGTACTAGTAATTTTTCAATATATTATATATACAGGCTATTAAGGTGGAATTAGATTTTCTTTTGTTGTGTTTTATATACGACGAGCACCACATGATTCAATGAGGCGTACGGTTGGAGAAGTTATTGTCTATGTCCGGTGCATAAGTATATCTTATACGCAACGGAACACTCTTACAAACACTATGACCAGTGTTCCAAAATTAAATTCTAACTCATTAAATTTATTCTTTAATACTTTAAAAGATCTAGCTATGTAAATTTTGGACAGTACTTCTTTTATAAATAAAATAATGATTATTTCTATTTCTGTACCATTCTTATAAAAATATTGATTATTTTTTTAATTAGCACCTTTTTTAAGATATTGTATATATCAAATTTTAAATTTTAATAAAATCTACATACAAAAGTTTATTTAAAAATAAAAAATAGTAAAAGATGCATTTAGACCGTCAAAAGGCTTTAATTTTAAAACACTAATCATTATAATAGATAAAGTATGTGCATACATCCGCTGCTGGGTTACTATATCAAACTCAATTTTAATAAAATCTACGTACAAAAATTTACTTAAAAAAGCATCTAAAGTCAATTGTTGAAATACGATAATTTATATTGTCGAATAAGATTTTAATTTTAAAATACTAATCATTATATGTATAATATGGTATGTGAGGGACAAGTATAGGCATATTTGTTGCAGTAGTGTCAAGAGAGAAAAAAAAAAAAAAAAAAAAAAAAAAAAGCGCTGTTTGTCGGGACTTAAAAAAACTTTCAGGTCAGCATGTAAAGTCCCTGACCCAAAGCTTCGTCAATGTAGATTGATAGTAAAAAAAAAAGTACAATTTTAATATTTCTTGTGTAAAAAATGAAGGGACGCGAAACTACTGCTCGGAGTGTCGGAGTGTAGGGCGAGGTTTTAAACGTTAGGGCATTTGGGAATGCTGCGGAAGTCCCCAGTAAGGTTCGGCCATTTTGTTTTTTTGTGGGAACGCGTACGTGGAGCTTTTTGGTGCCGCAGAGGCTGATGTGATGTGTACGCAATGTGAACAATAGGGAGCCACGTGGACACCATTCTCAAAATTGAAGGTAAACTTTAAATATCATTTCTACAGTTTCATACTTTTTTATTTTATTATTTTATAATTTAAAATGTATCAAATTAGTGTTTTATGATTTTATTTTTATTTTTTTGTCAGATTTTTTGTTAATATTTCATTAAATTATGTATAAAAAACTTCAAATACTCCATCTAGATTTATCGAATATTCAATTTAGTACCTTTTAGTTTTAACTTTGTTACTGATTTAACGAAAAAAATAAATAGAATTGATAATAAAAAGATAAAAAATAAAACCGTAGGACACTAAATTGATACACTTTAAAGCATAGGGTATTAAAGTGAGAAAGTGTGAAACCGCAGGGGTGATATCAAAAATTTTTCCTAAAATTAAATGAAGGATTGATTGCATTGTTGGTCCTTAAACTTTATCCATTTTAAAGTTTGGTCCTTGTCTTTTTTATTTGCTAAAGAGTCCTTTTGGCTCAAAGTAAAACTGTGAAAACTAATTTTTTATAGAAAAAAAATGTTTAGTGAATTTTTTTTTTTACATTTTGTAGTACTTAGTTTGTAGAAAAAAACAATTTTTTATCAACATTTGTTTGATTGAAAGAAAAAATTTATACTTTTTTGATTAGATGAAAGAAAATGAATGAAAAAATTTTATGCAGCTTAAGTATTCATTTTTAGCTGAAAAATAGTGGAAAATGAAAGCTTCAATTTCTCCCCAAATCCGAATCTGAAAATTCGGGGTTTTTGATGCTGCAAGTTGAGGTTGTTTTGGTTCTTCGGCTCTTCAATCAACTTCTTACCATTGTTGGACTCGCGTTTGAGGTGGGTTACTGTCAACCGAAGTCTTCGGAATTCCTTCCAAGTATATGAAACTCCAGTATATATAATTTTATATTAATCATCTTGTTTAATAACTCAAACTATAGATTTGCATGTCATAGATAAAATCTATGGTTTGGGGCATACTTTAGCTAATTTTTGATGATTAATACCTGCTGAATTAGGATTTGACTGAAGAGAAAACTTATTAAATCTATACATGTCACTTTGCAAAAAGTTAACGAATTTAGCTTCATAAGTTGTTTTTATTTTTGTATCACCACTGTTGGTGCGATGTGGATACTCAGTTTAGTGTAGGCTTAGATTAAGCTCGTGTTGAGATATCAAGTCCACTTTTATAGCAGAATTTAGGTTGTTCCGTACAGTCGGGTGCCGTCGGGTTTGACGGTGGACCTAGATTTTTACTTCTTGCATCATATTGTACCGAGAGCATGTGAGCCTTGATTGTTAGACCAGTTTAATGGATTTATATTGATTATAGCCTGCGTGAGCCTGATTGAGCTCGACAGAGACAGGTTTGCATACTCGGTTGGGTCGCGCCCACGAGTGCCGCTCTGAAGTCTGACTTTCTTGCGTTGATGTCGCAGCAGTCCCGTTTGGACAGTTTTACTTGGATCGGCCACCCCCGTGGGTGATGTGCAGTGTAGCTTGGGCATAGGCTGGACTGGCTAGTAGGCGATCCCTTGAGATTGGGTCAGTTATGACTGTTTTATAGCTAGTGATGCTTTTACACAGAGGACTTGATATAAGTAGTGGTAGGGCTATGGCTGTGAGACCCCAGATAGTTCTATATATGAAATATAGTAGGGCTAAACTCTTAACCCGACTTAAGCATTTTGGGTGGTGGCTAGACCAAGAGGTTAAGAGAGTTAAGCATGCTAAGACGGGAGTAGTCTTAGGATGGGTAACCCCCTGGAAAGTTGGGGCGCCACAGTTGGTATCAGAGCCAATTACCAACTGGAAGTGTGAGATGAGTCTCGGTTGAGCCAGAATTATACAGCGGAGAAGCGAGACTCTCATACTGTTGACTGTTGTGGGTAGAGCGCGGCTCTCCTACAAGGTCGATTTAGGCTAGCAAGGCGAGTCTCACATCGCCTGGTACTTATGAGTCTGAGCCTGACGAGGACATTAGGGCTTAAAGGGAGGGAGATTGTGAGACTCCAGGTAGTCCTATATATGAAATATAATAGGACTAAACTCTTGCCTCCGTTTGGTTCGGGGTTAAGGAAAAAGTAGCTATTCCAGGGATAGAGTTAAGTTCAGGGTTAAAGTGGGGTTAAAGTTTTTTTGTGTTTGGTTGGGGGTTGGAGTTAGTCTAGAATAATGAAAAATAGTGTTTCGTTGGAGTAGGTGGGATAAGAAGATAATGATTGATAAAGAAGGATAATGATTGGTTGGAGTAGCTGTGATAAGAAAGATAGTGGATTATTATGAATAGAAAATAGTGTTTGGTTGGAGTTTGGTGGGGTTAGGTGGGGTTAGCTAACTCGGGATAATTTATTTGAGGTGGGGTTAGGTGGGGTTAGCTAACCCCACCTATTTTTTGGGGTGTTTGGGGATAAAATGGGGGTTAAGGGGTTATTCCACCCCTTAACCCCCAACCAAACAAGGGCTAGGCTTAAGCATTTTGGGTGGTGGCTAGGCCCAAAAGGTTAAGAGAGTTAAGCGTGTTAGGACGGGAGTAGTCCTAGGATGGGTAACCCCCTGGGAAGTTGGGGCGCCACAATGGCATAGTAACTGTAGAGTTTTATTCCAGCCTATTTTACTATTTTTTTTCTACCAGCTATTCTGTTAGTCTCGTAGACTTAGTGGGTAGGCCGTTGGGGTCAGTGACGGTACCCACTGAGGACTACTCTATTTTGTAATAGTTCTCACACCCTTTGTTCCCACTGTTTCTTGTAGAGCCGCAAGTCACCGTTGCTGCTTCAAATTGAGGTAAGGAGTTGCGAGCTAGATTACTGTCTACCTGGTCATCTTGCTAGTAGAGTACCCTGTTTTGACCTAATTACTTTTGGGAGTGGCCATGTACATACAGTCAAATTTACTTTTGTTTTCTGAGATGTTGTTGTACTTTTGTGTACAGAGATGTTATATATATGTGTGTGTGTGTGTGTGTGTGTGTGTGCGCGCGCGTGTCTGTGTGTGTGTGTGTGTGTGTGTGTACACATATATATACATACATACATACATACATATGTACGTATGTATGGAGTTGAGCTAGAATACTCTCAAAAGCACCAAGGGGGTTTGAGTTTTTAACCATTTGATGGAGAGATATAGGGTTGAGATGATGGTGGCAGGTGGTGGTAGATGGTGATATGTGGAATAGTGTTTGATTCAAGGGGAATTAGTAATTAAGGAGTAGATCCAAGGACTAAAAACTTAAAAGCACAAAGGGGTTGGTACTTTTAGATACATATATATGTATACATACATACATACATATATGTATGTATGTATAGATACATACATATAAATATATATGGAGCAGGGCTACTTGATGGGTGGTTAGAAAGTTAGGAGCATAAGGACTACTGTGCTCCTAATAGCACAGTAGCCCTGCATATATATATATATATATATATATATATATATATATATAGTACAGCTATGGCTGCTTTGTAATAAGCACCAAACGATTTTAGCTCGTAAGTTTTTTTTCACCGTTAGATCTATTTCCTCGGATCAATTTTCAAATATTAGTTATAATTCAACCAACCACCACCTCAACCCTAGAAGGCCCACAATCAGTCTGTCACGCCCGGGTACCAGCGGAAGATATCCGTGACGTGCACAGACCCGCCATACACCTGCAGTATATAAGGCGTCTACCGAAAGAAAGCAAGTGATTAGGAAG
>NC_033643.1:5510222-5551554 GCF_001540865.1 Ananas comosus | reverse complement strand
GGCGACGCGGTGGACCTGCTCGAGGACGTCGCGGTGGTTCACGGCAGCGTCGCGGAGGAGCTCCACGAGCTGGTCCTTGGGGAAGGGCTCTAGGAGTAGGGCTTCTTGGTTGAGCGCGTCGTCCTCGTCGAAGGGTTCCTCCTTGGAGGGTTCTTCCATGGGCTCCTCGGGGTGCTCCTCGTTGAGGGCGTCGACGGGGGCTTCGGAGGTGGAATCCGCCACCGCCGCCTCCGCCTTCACCGAGAGCTTTCGCTTCTTCGCCATGGATGGCGCGGGGGCGAGAGAGAGAGAGAGAGAGAGAGAGAGAGAGAGTGGGGAAGGGGGGAGGGGGAGGTGCAGTGGGAGAGATTTGGGGGGATTTGGTCGGCTAGGGTTTCGGAGAAAGGAGGAGGAGCGAGGGGAGGGATATACGATTATATCCTACGGTGTACGGATCAAGCGTGACTGGCCCGGAAGTGATCCCGACCGTTCAAAGTTTGGACGGTTATGATTGCGTTTCACGCATCTGGTCGCCTCTTGGCGGTCCCAATAGGCAAAGAGAGAGAGTGTGGCGCTCTGTTTACTGCTTCTTATACTATTATATAAATATACTTATTAAATATAATATAATATAATATTTTTTATTTTACAGTTTCTTATGTGACAGTACATTACACTATTTTATAACTTATAATATTTATTAAATAATATAATTTTTTTTATTGTCGATAATTTGTGAAACGTTACGAGAAAGTTACAAATAGTGAGATGTTTTTATTTTTTAAATATAAAAAGAATAAAGAAGAAAAAAGATAAGGAAAGAAAAGAAAAAAAAAGAGTTTTTATTTCTATTTTTACATCTTCTTACATTCATTTCACTCTCTGCTTCCTCTCTAACCACTACCACAACCCTGCTACCGCGGCGTCGCTCGCACTTTGGAGCTGCGTGAGTGCCCGAATGGCCTCGAAGAGAGCCCGCGCCTTTCACCATTAGTTCTTTTCTCGCAGCGTTGTAGAACACAAGGCACCTCCACTACCCCACCTTCAGCAACTGCTCGCTCTCTCTTCCACACATTGTCGAGGTCGTAAATGTCGCAGCAGAGATGGTTGGCCATGGTGACAACCAGTGAAGACTTGGGACTGCAGCAGAGGTACTCGCGCTTCCGTGGGCGCCCTATGCGGCAGTAGAAATAGCTACCCTCAGCGAAAGTGGAGAGGTAGACGACAAACCATGATTTGAGGGAGGTCGATGGCTAGAGAGGCAGTGTGAAGGTGGCACATGCAGGACTACTACCGCAGTCCATGTTTCTTCAAGCAAAACACTGAGATGCTGTGAAGATATAAATTTCCTTGATTTCGTAATCAAAAAGGCGCTCGAGATGGTCAGCGGCAGCGGAGACATGTACAGAGTCACGGGCTCGGCAGGCAGGGAGAAAGACAGTATAAATGAAATTTACAGCCTTCGGAAGAGCCTTTACACAATTTGTATTTTGAACAGAGAATCTCAGTACAGTGGGGAGGTCCTTTCGAGCGCAATGACAAGAAGGCACTGCAAAATTGCAGTAAGTAGCGGCTGCCACGCCACAGGAACAAGCATTTGAGCATGACCTCAAATGGTTACAGGATAGGCACACGAACGCCCTATTTTGCACAGGTCACTGACCGAATCATAACTCCTCACATTACAATTCACTTACTAAGGCGGCAATACCTGTTCGAATATCTAACTGGCAAGTGAGCCAAAGAAATCTGGTGGGTGCAACATTCACCCATCTCCATGCTTTTTTTATTTATCATAAAACTTCCAACGGCTGCAAAACAGGGTTATAGTTATCAACCAAACAAAGAATAAAATCATTATTCAATCTATAGAACCCCCCTCATTAAAGGCATACAATGCTCTCCACTCATGGTACAAAAAATCACCAGCAAACAAAGATCATAAGCACAGAGATGCACAGTAATTGGAATAATCATTTATACAGGAGCCACTATTCAGTAAACCGGCAATAATAACCCCACAAAATAAAATATAGACCACAACGGGCTAAGAAGGCGAATAAGCATTCATAGTACACAACCAGCTGAAGCCATGCAACTCAAAAACGTAGCTAATACCAACAAGAACAAGCACAGTAAACATCGGCGAATGGCAACAATATTCCGCAACTAAAGGTAAACCACAACATCTGCCACTTATTTCGAGCCCAGTTTAATTTAGAAATTTTAATTTGCAGCCAACCATACCGTTTCCAAACAGAGAACTCAGCCGCTGTATCATCTACTGTAGATGTCATGATAAGTTCAGTAACATATGGTGTTATTCACCCTACAACTGAAGCAATATAGAACAACTGCACAAATTTCCCAACAAAAGCAACATATAGTCATGTTAAGAGAGATACTAAGAAATTGTCAATCAACCAGGTCAGGCTTCACAAAACAGAACAGCTAGTTCAAAACAAAACAATCCCAGGATCTGAGTCTAGAGACCATCCTAAGCAGGAGTATCACACCGGCAGTCATATATACAATAAAGTTAGCTGGGTGGTCAAACACCCCGTTAACCCCAAAAAACTAAATTGGCTCCGCATACAATATTAAGCAAACCAAAGCCAATCTCAGCAGAAGAACATGGAATTGCTCACTTTCTCGTGAAGCCGCGGCAGTTCCGGGACAGGAATGCTCCCGGCCGAGGTATGCCCTCCATGGCTCGAGGAAGTCTCAGACGAGTCGTCAAACTTCATAAACTGACCAACTTGCGTGGCAGCCAGATGTGCATAGCAGATTGGCGCAACTGAGAATTTAAACATTTCAGAAACTGAGGACATTGTAAGATCAATTTACATGTATTATATCCTCAAAGTCCATCGAAGAGTCAAAAAATGAACGGTCAAAAACAAATGACGACCTTCTGAAAATAGAGATTAGACTTTCTCAATTTACGATCAGAGTTATTAAACATTATCTAAATAATATAAAAAATTTTCTACCTAAAAATTCAACCAGTTTGGATTACTCTACATAGTTAAACAAGCAAACAGCTGATATAGGCCAATCAAAAACTGTCAATTTTGCAAACCTTTGATCACTATATATATAAATTTTAAATTTTATAAAATTTAGTTTCTAGATAATTTAAATGCTCTAGATCAACTTCAACGGTTTCGATCATCGATTTGGGATCTCCATCATCAAAAACGATTTGATAGGACGAAGGTCTCTATCCTCCTAAAAGGATAGCAGCTGGATTCTATATAGAGTTGAGCTAGAATACTATCGATAGCAAACGGGCTCCATTGCCACTTGCCACCCATTTGCTTTCGATGATAGAGCTTCCAAATCGACAATCGGTGCCGTTGAACATGATCTCTACCAGTTGAAGTGTTTAGAAATTAAATTTCAAATCTTTTCGACATCATTTGCCTAATGATCAAAGAGTTTCAAAATTTGTAATTTTACTGGTCAATATGAGGCGTTTTCTCGTTTAACGGCATAAAGATATCCAAATCAATTGATTTTTTGTTAGAAAATTTTTTAAACTATATAAAACAAGATCAATACTCTTGATCTTGATTACAAGACTCCTATCATCATTTTTTAAAGACATTCGTTTTCAGCCGTTCATTTTTGTGTCCACTCAATAGTTAAGAGAATAATATCAGAAATGTATGAAATTTGATTTCTAAACACTTTCAAGTGATATAGATTATGTTCAACGATGCCGATTGTCAATTTGGAGGCTCCATCATCGAAAACAAATGGGTGGCAATGGAATCCGTTTGCTATCGATAGTATTCTAGCTCAACTCTCTCTCTCTCTCTCTCTCTCTCTCTCTCTCTCTCTCTATATATATATAGAGAGAGAGAGAGAGAGTCCAGCTATGGTGCTTGTAAAAGCACCAAGCACTTGGTTGGTGCTTGTAAGTTTTTTACCGTTAGATCTACTCCTCGGATTATTTTCAACCATTAGATTATGCTATTCAACCAACCACCCACTCAACCCTAGGGGGCCCTCATCATCCTAACCGCATATCTCTTAATCCAATGGATAAAAATCTACAAGCACCAATAACTTGGTACTTTTAAAAGTATAGGAGCTCAATTCTATATATATATATAGAACTAAGCTGGAATACTATTAATAGCACCAAGCTATTGGTGCTATTAGTTTTTTAGCCCTTGGATTGAGAAATATGCGGTTAAGATGATATGATGTGGGCCCCCTAAGGTTGAGTGAGTGGTTGGTTGAATAGTACAATCTAACGGGTAAAAATAATCAAAGGGTTAAATCTAATGGTGGAAAACTCGATACCAAAGTCTTGGTGCTATCGATAGTATCCCAGCCGGACTATATATATATATATATATATATATATATATATATATATATATATTTCACTACAGAATCTGTATTTTCATATATGCTCCTCAACTGCTAAACGTCTCCAACATATACCCGCTGACAAAAATGCGCCTCCTGTTCAAAAGCTTTTTCTAACAGGTTTTAACTACCCTCCATGAATTCAATTACTTCCAACTAACAAAGTAATGAAAGCAACTAGCGCAAGTGAGCTGGATCCATCCATATATAGGATCAAAACAATGGCCTGTTTGGTCCTGCAGCATTAACAGCCGTTTCATCGCAATCCCTGGTACACTTCTCTGCAAAGCAAAAGGTGAAGCTCTGCGAAGCAAAAGGTGAAGCTTCAACTTTGAGCTCCTGCTTTTCGAGCAAATAGCTCATCTTAGCCCCATCACCGCAGCAAACCAACAAATATTAATCAAGTTGTGTTGACACAAGAAGCACTGCTAAAGACTTCAGACTACATAGAACAAAGTCAAATTAGCTTTAACCAGACGGTGAGAACAAATAAGCTTACCAACAGAGATAGCAGTGGTGCTCCTTTGGTAGCTGAAAGTTAGATAAATTATTATTAGTAAAATGGGTGGTTTCAGATCATAGCTGATCAAATAGACATGCCCACAACTTTCATTTACTTACACATAAGAGAGCGAGTGAACTAGCTCTTGAAGATCATCGGGAGAGAATCCTATCTCATCAAGAAGCACATGGTAGTGTGTGGGCCTAGTAGTACCCTATATCACCAGATGTATAAGAAAAGTATATCGAGTAGAAAATCGCAGGGAAATCTAAACTATACAAGTAGAACACCAATAAGCAAAAATAAGTACCAATAAGGCAGAGTAAGAAAACCATTACCGCATGATAAATTTCTAGTGGAGTTAAAAAGCATTTAATGTATTGAATACTAAAATACCCACAGGTAAAAGTAAATTCTATGCCAGGCACTTACTATCATCCCTGCATGCGAACACATGTAGAAGTCATAATTGCGTGGATGACAGACTTTACTGTCAACAACAGTGCCTGCACATGACAAAATAAACATCAAGTACCTCAGACAGATCGAACTAGCACATTTTCCTAGAGGAAAGGAAATTTAGGCTTATTTTGTATCTTCGAAATTTGAGAGGCTTACCAGGAGGGACATTATCAGGGGATCCATGTTGGAAAAATTTAGTATGGTGGTTTTTCTGTGCCACAATCAATGTGAATTTCGGTGACCACTGTTCATCCAGAAACTTGCATGCCTGCAACAATAATAAAGAATTTATATATAAACTAGTTTACCTCTATTAGAGTTCGAAAGGACATTCTTGAAAAGAAATGAAGAAAAATAAATACCTCGATGATTTGATCCAGCTCAATGTTTAGAACCTGATTGAATTGAGACTCACTTACTCCATCCCTACATCAAGGAATAGACAGGTGAAAGGCGAATTCTTAGTGAAAAGGGAAATACAGAGCCGCATCAAAGTCTGAACAAACACAAGATGCGAATATACAAAACAACAGAATAAAAAGAATGAAGACAGCCTTCCTTGAAATTCATTTATCAAAGCTTGCCAGGCCAGCAAATTAGCAAATTACGTTAGAAAGTTACAGCCATACAGGTCAAGAATGAAGTACAGCATAAAGCATCAGAGGGAATAAAATGGTCCCATCAGAGCATAATTTTGAGTATCTCATGAAGTACTTGCTCTCAACAGGTTGAACCCGCAACAATGTCATTGCAAGCCCAAATATGTTACCACGACTGCACGCAGCAATGTTCATTAACATTACTACATAAAGAATACAAAGAAAAGTGAACTTCCTGTGCTACCATAATTGTCAAGTATACTTTATTGAAATTTTTAGTATTATGTACAAAATAGACACAATTTTCTAAACCGTGAGAAGAAACGTCGACTGACAGAAACAGCCGGAAAAATACCTGAAAATAATAATTTGATCAGGCTTTCTTTTTCCTGAGCTGGTGTAGAAATCAACCAGCAGTTCCCTGAAGTGTGAATTCGAAATTAGTAAAGATAACCATCTGACACTGATGAGTGGAGCAGAAGATATATGAAATAACAAGCCATAAAGGGGAATCGACAGAGGAATAACCCTCATAAAAGAATTCAACTATCAGACTAAAAGCAAATTCTTGTCATATATACAGCAAATTCTTGTCATATATACAGTAAAGCAAAGAATCCAAAAAATGCAGAAAAGTTTGACCTCATTATTCCTTGATCATCATTTTCAGTAGGTCTAAATAAGGAGTCTATCATTTCCACCTTTGGCGACTGGGTTCGGACAGATGCCCTATACTTTGAAATGAGAGGCCACTGTCTAGAACTAACAACCTAACAATTTCCACCAAACAAACACAGGGACAAGGTCAGCTATATTTTTTTCAAAAAGAAAAAGAAAAAAAACCCAAGCACCCAACAAAGATGGAATTTATATTTACAGCAGCAATTGATGGCACATCAGATTGCCCTGGCTGTCCATGGGAAACATCCATCCCCAAGATAATTGTGGGCATCTTAGACACCAGAGGAATAGCAGGAGTATGCTCAACATGCAACAACGAGTTGATTCCACCCAGCTGTTCATAGCCATAAGAAAGCAATTTAAGATTTAAAACAAAAGGAAATTATAATTTGACAAAAAGCATATAAAAAATGGACCTTGGCATTAATCTTTAGGAGCACATTTGTAAGGTACTGATCATTGACTCTAGTTGGAGCAATGCATTGTGTGACAATTCCAAATTCAGCGAGGCATTTTCTCTTCCAAGGTCCTATCATTGAACATGGCCAGAAACTAAGAAAAGGATCATAAGAGTGGTGAAAGTGCAATTTCACAGAACAGACCATAAACATCACAGTTCTTCCGCTCAGGCAAAAGGCAGAGAAGGAAACGTGGTGCTCCTGGAAGCTTTGTCTTAATTTGTTGAAACATGTCTTCCACCCTAGCAGTGGGAGGAGCTCGCCTCAACTGAGGACTCTCTTCAAATACATCGAATGGTTGCTCAATGGACTAAAGAGTAGCAAAAAAATAGCAATGAATAAATACAGATTAAAAGGACACAAAGAGTAACAAGATAACAAGGATAACCTACAATTCCTTTCATATCTCCACATTTGATCAGATCTCGGACAAGAGACCTGATATCACAACGAGCCGAGAAATTGACCACAGCCCAGCGATCAACATTTGAGGGCTGAACCAGTTTCTGCAAAAAGGAAAACAGCGAATTTTCTTTTTTTATCATAATCAAAAAGTTATGGGATGAAGCAATAGAACAACAAAAAATGACCTTGTTGTTGAAGTTCCATCTCCCATTTCGTGGAAGAAAATCTTCACCGTTACCAACTTTCAGCTATTGGTCAAGAAAGTTTGTTAGCATTAACAAGGAATATAGTAATCATAACTGATAGTTTTTAATGTTGATGCTAACCTTTGGGGCTGGTAAAACACGGCCTTCCACTTGTGTAAAACTTGTAGCAATGGAAATACCGCAAGCCCGCAGCATTGGCTCAGAATCATAATTGCTGTGCTTTAAGGCCTACATAGAGGGCAAAAAAACGGAGACAACTAAGGACAAGCGAGGACACACAGACACACAAACAGACATACGCACACGCATGCGCGCACACGAATAGAGAGAAGAAGAGAGACTCACATCATTTAAAACCCTCATTCTCTCTTGAGGCTTCTGCCTCGATTTCTCCACCAGTGAGGCACGTTGAAGGTTAGATAAAGCCTTTGTGTATCTTTGCAGTGATACTAAATTGCATAACTGGGAAGTGAAAGAAGCATCAACAAATTTATAAGCATCGAAAACTAAAAATACTTCCACAAATAAATTAAAAAACAAACAGACCTCCATGGGAATGTACGTGGGGCGCTTTGGTTTTCCAACATTAATGCATGGCAGATCAGCCGAATACCTTAACTCAATATTCCGATGTTTAACAAAATACTCATAGACTGTTATTTCTGAAGTATGGAAATCTTCACCATTTCCATCCCTACCATTTCTCTGCTTTAATACAAACCTGATGAAACAATAATGACAGACAGACATTAGCTAACAACATACAAATTCAATCTACTCCATGAAATCGATAAATAAGGCATCAAAGATACAAAAGAACCATGAGTAATGTTGACTTCGATTTCTCCTGAATTCTCTTGGTGAGTAAATTTTAAACATTCATGGTAAGATAAAGGTTAAGTACACATCATATAAATTCAAAGAAATAATTACGTTTGCTCATTGCACGGCAGTTCACTCAAGCCAACAATCTTGTATTCAGTATTTTGTGGACTTGTCTTTATCCTCAGATTTTTCAGCATGCGCTTAGCCTGTACCACCACCAAATAGAACCATGTGAGGTCCTTTCTGGACATTAAAATAAATAAATTAACAACATCTACTAGTGTGATAATTACTAAATTTAAACAAAATATACTACCGTCCTTCCAAATTACGTTACAAAAGTTGTACTTACTTTAGCCCAGTCAATTTGATATGGAGTGTTAACATTTTGGTTCTGCAGAAGAAAGTCAATAACTGGACCTGGTTTAACAATCATAGTAGTTGAGACATCTGCACAGAGAAAAAAGACCACAAGATCAGCATTAGAAATACATGGCCAACAAACTGCGAGTCACTAGACGTAGCAAGCAATAACAACAGGAAACTATTAAACATTAACAAGAAGATTGCGACGATACCAATATTTAGTGAAAGGCCGCTTTGTGTGGTACGGAAGCTGGAGTGAAACCCTCGGCATCCCATGACACCCCCGCCCAAGTCAACAAAATTTGATGGGTTGTTATGGAAAAAGGACTGGCGGACAAGTAGACATCCCCTGCAGGCAAACACAAAATCAGAACATGGTTAGACAACTAAGTTAAAAAACACAGCTAGACAACTAAGTTAAAAAAAATTAAGACGCATCATTCCACAACATACTGTTTTGCCGAATGTTGTCGTAAGATAATATCAAGCACCCGTAACGCTTCTTGGGAGTTCTCCGAGTCATAGCCCTTCAAGGCTTGAGCTAAGGATTGCATAGGAATTTTAGCTGCAAAACTAAGCTCAACTTTAAAGGCCTTTGTCTGATAAGGCCGGCGAACACGCTTCCTGTCACTTTCTCCCGGGCTGTCATTTCCACCAGGACTTCCATTTCCAGCAGTTCTACATTGAGGAATTATATTAAAACAAAATTACAGAAAAAACTATACCATGCAGACAGCTAGAGAAAACCAAGAATATATTAGCAGGAATCCAAACTACCTGCCAGAGGAAATGTCCTCCAAAACAACAGTAAATTCATTGTTCACATGAGGCAGAGAGCCTAGTGTGAAAAGGCTTTTCTCACCATCATAGGCAAAGTCCTTATTCCCCAGTTCAGAGTCATAAGTCTGGCGTAGTTTGTCAATTACTCTTCTCCCTACTCCCTTTCCATCAACTGGGCGGTCATCTTCATACTTCAAGGAAACCTGTTTTTACCACAGGTTCAACCAGATTACTCACGATTTTGGCAACAGAAGGATAACCGAAGAATATGAAAGTATGATAGCAGAGAATTATGCATACACTGTAGTGATAAAAGTAGTCATCAGTGCTCCGGACGGAAACTTTAAAATGATTAGCATACAGAGGTATTTGCTGTCCTCGACGGGCAACACCTGGCCTCTGTGCTTGCACCCGTTTAGGCTTTGCTGCCTTTTTCGGCGGAGAACTTCTGTCCGAATCAGCTTTTGTTGGTACAACATTCGGAGGTATTGGAGGAGGAGGGGGGAGATCCTCTCCATCTACTCCATTGTGGGGCTCCATCTCCAAAATAACTACTGCAATATCATTACCCACAACATGAAACATTGTATCAGTTTAATACAGTTAAACGTTAACAAAAGATCCTTACAATGTAAAGTTTAATCTGCTGACACTCGAACAGGCTAATTCAAAGAAAGCGAACTTAGTAGACAGATAAAAGACATGTAAACAGCCAAAAAAAAACCTACCCAACCCTTGCAATCAATAAACTGTAAGCAAACCTATATTTTTCTACAGAAAATTCCCCCAAAAAAATGCTAAACGAACAAAGCTTGTACAACACAATAAGTGAAGAGCCAAAATCAGAGCATGCTGTCGTAGGATTCTGAAAACCAAAGTATTTAAAGGAAATTCTAGAAAATGTAAACGCGAAGATGCATGAGCTCTACCACTTATTACACGCAATGAGCATAAAACAGCAAGCATAAATTTAGTGATATTGAAACTCATAGCAAACAAAAATATATTACAGTCTAGCACGACGATACAAACTACATGCACAGAAAACACTAACTAATCATAATGAAGAAAAACATTAAAGATTCTGGTACTCACAACAAGAGCTAGTAAGCACACAAACATGAGAGAAACAACATACCAAATTTGCAGCAGAGACCAAGTACTCAGACAACTGTACATATCCACAAAATATGTTCCAAACCAAAAAATTTCCAAAAGGATCAAAAATTTAACTCCAGGGTTTTCAGAAATCACTTTTCAGAAACTTTCAGGAAAATTCATGAAGATTATGCCTTATCAATGAGATCATCCTTCACCGAATATAAAATCCTGCCACTACTACTTCAACCCCAAGGCCCTAGAACATCAATAAAAGGTACAAGAGGAACACGAGACAAAAGGAAGCACACAAACAAGTATAAACCCTAGATTCCATCCAAAAAGCAACTAAGGGACAAAAGCATGTAGAAAAGAGAAGATTCATTAAACAAACAAAAGAGAGCATAGTACAAGCAGCACAATTACATAGTCCAATCAACCAGTTACTGCCACTAAACCTAGACCAAAGCTGCTAGAAAAAAAAATAAAATAAAATAAAATAAAATAAACTCTACTGCAGCACAATGAAATACAGTGATGAAGCTTCAACTACTTAAATAATGAAATGCTACATAACTCTAATATGAATCAGCTTCTTCATATGAGCATTGGTGAAACAATAGCCACTCCAGCTCTAAATCACAGTGTAAAAACATTAATATTAGTTACCCAAGTGAAAAATAGCATCCACTGTAAGTCCCAAAATAAAGAAAACAAAAAAGCTCAAACAATGCACCAATATATACCCAAAAAAATTCAAAACTAACGGATCCACTAGGGTTCTTGGACGCAAAATTTCTGACAAAGACGAACACAAGTGTGTCACTAACAATAGTGTTCTTACGAAACAATGAAACTTGGAAATAAAAAAACACATGAACTTAGCGAAGAAAAAAAAAATACTAGGCAAATCTCTGATCATGAAGAAACCGACGCGAAGCGCAGGCATGTGAATCACAAACGATCAACACGTAAAACAGAGATCATAACCACATAGTACTTAGACAAATCCACAGAATATTCCCTAAGACACCAAAAATGACAAAAAAAATCCTCAAAAATAAGCAAAAAAAATCTTAGCTCCAGGGTAAAAATAAAACCGCATTTCATAGGTTCTAAGGAAAACTTCACGAATCAGGGGGGGTTTAAACGAAATTATGCTTTAGCTCTCAAAATCCCTTCAAAATCACACCAAAAAAACTCAAACCACACCTTAAACCCCCCATAAAACCCTCATCTACCACAAAAAACCTCCAAAATCGAACACGAGACCCAAAAAACACATAAAACCTCTACAGACCCTAGATTTCTTCGAGAACCAACTAAGTAACGGGCAAAAGCATGCAAAAACATAAAAAAGAAAACAGAAAACCTCTACACATTTCATCGTCGACGACGATAAAACACGTACAAACCCTAAAATCTCATCGCAGTTCACTGCAAAAGGGGATTCAAAAGATTTTACCCTAAATGGAACAAGACGAAGAGGATGTGGAGAGCGCCGACTCTCTCCGAATCGCCTTTTCGCTTCACCCCTCTCTCTCTCTCCTCCCCTCTCTCTCTCTCTCTTTACTCCTCTCCGAACTTCCTCTTCTAGTAGTCCTCTCACACGGTCACACCTCACGCCGTAGCGGAGGAGAATTAATTTACCCTAACCCCACGACTCCATAATCTTTCCTATGCGCCACCTCGTATCCACTGTTAAATTCCTTTGACACTGAATCCCCACCCTCTGTTTTACTTCCGGGGGAGAGATTTCTATATAACTTCCTGACCTTTAAGATAATTCCAAAATGACCCCTAATTTTCATCTTTACGCGTATAATTTTAAATAAACAAATTTATTTAAAAAAGTCCTGCTACGTTTTTGTTAATAAAATTTAAGAATATTTAGGAGAAGTAAAAAATTTAGTAAAATAATATGTATGTATATGACATTCCTACAGAAGAATTTGTGAAAGAGAATATTAAAATAAAAATGTTCATAGTATATTTTAGGTTTTTTAAAAAAATATGAGATATTTATAAAAAATTAAAACGAGAAAAGTTATATCCAAGTATTAAAAGTTCGGTTCTTTTAAAAAAATATAAAAACTAAGCCCTTGTTTGGTTGTGGGTTAAGGGGTGGAATAATCCTTTAACCCCCATTTTATCTCCCAAACACTTCAAAAAATTGGTGGCCCCACCGCAAATAAATTATTTCGGGTTAGCTAATTCCATCTAATCCTACCAAACTCCAACCAAACATTATTTTCTATTCACAATAACTCACTATCTTTCTTATTACACCTACTCCAACCAATCATTATCTTTTTTTATCAATTATTATCTTCTTTATCCCACCTACTCCAACCAAACACTATTTTTTATTATTCTAGACTAACTCTAACCCCCAACCAAACAAAAAAAAAACTTTAATCTCATTTTAATCCTGAACTTAACTCTATTTCTGGAATAGCTATTTTTTTCTTAACTCCGAACCAAACGGAGGCTAAGGGATCTCTATATTAATTACCCTTTCTGAGATTTCTTCCACGTGGCAGTCGAATAATCAACTACGGGATATGTGAACGGTTGAGATTGCTTGGAGCATAGAAATAAATATGCGGACGGGACGGTGCGACGCTTTAAAGTGGGTTCTTTAAAGTGGGGGGTGGTTTGTTTAACGCAATTGTGTGTCAGGTCACTGAGCCCACGTGTCAGGGCCCATCCCTTATTTAGTATTACGAAATTGTCCTTAACGGTGTCACCTAACGGAATTGCCCTTCGCGGTTACTCGCATTTCGTCACGCCCACTGGACCACCGCTGAGATCCAACGGTTGTGATTGACAGAAAAAAGACGGAGGTTATTTTGACCGTTGGATTTCTGACGTCCGTCATTGACCGTTAGGGTCACCAACAAACGTCCTTTCGCTGTGAAAGGTCGCGCTCGTGGTGACGTAGGGTTTGTTGGGATACAAGGCCGGGTCTTTTTTGTAAAATAGTAGGGGTATTTTGGGAAATAAGGGCATCAATTTCGAGAGTCTAACGATGGGATTTTTTTTTTCTTTTTAGTTTTTGGGTTTTCGATTTTTTTTTTATATTTTTGGGTGGAGAGAGGTCTTCGGGCTTTCCGCCGTTATTTCATTGGCAATTGTTGATGAACCCGGTCTACCGAGTCGCTCGTGGACCGAACCAGGTAAAATGCGGCAGATGCCGTTACAAGTTACGACCGCGCGTAAGGTATGGACCTGGTCTACTGTGTCATTTGGAGATATGTGATATACTTCTTTAGCTTTTTATAAAATGCTATATATATATCTATGCAACATTTTTTTTTTTTTGAGAAAGATAAATCTATGCAACATAACTATAATACATTTTTAAAGATTCATAATTTTTTAAAATTTTAGTTAAAAAATAATAAAAATTAATCGGAATTATTTAAATTAATTAATTTAGCTTCCCAATTTATGGAAATTTTGATTTTATGAACCAATTTTTTAATTTATTTAATTTAAGTCCGTCAATAATATTTTAATTTTAAATTTTAAATATTTTAGGTATCATTACATAATTAATTAACATATTTTATATAATTTTTATAATTGTAAATTTATTAAATTTAGTAATTAATTTAAATTTTGAAGTCGATGTGTTGTTAACTGACTCAACTTAAATAAATTAAAAAATTGGATAGTAAAATTAAAATTTTAAAAATTTATATAGCCCATTCAAAATAGTCTATGATTCAGATAATTTCTCATCATTTTTATTGAAAAAAATTTAATATGACAAGTATAGAGTAAGAGTGTGTTTGGTTCGAATACGGAATCGGAATAATCTGTTACCTTATTTTGTTTGGTTCGCTATCTGAATCAGAAATAGAATGAACCATTTTCATTGACGGTGTTTCGTTCAGATAGATATTATAAACATAATTAAATTAATATGCTAATTTTATTTTTATAATAAATTAGATTTAAATTCAAATTAAAAATTAAATATCAAAAATTTACCTCAAAATTTAAAACAATATCAAAATTTTAAATATATTTTTAAAAAAAAATAAAATTTAAAATTTAAAATTGAGTGGATAATTCAAAATATAAAATTAAATTTCAATTTATTCAAATTCAAATATAAAATTTTAATTTTAATCCATAAATTTAATTTAAACTTTAAATAAAATTTGGAAAAAGCTTTAGGTTTTAAATTAAATTTAAAATTAAATTTATAAATTAGATTTGAAATGCTTGATTGAATTTTAATTTTTAATTTAAGTTCAAATTAAAATTTAAATTTATAAATATAACTTTTAAACTTAAACTTATGTTTTAATTAAAAATAAACTTAAAAAGTTAAATTTAATTTGAACAAATCCATTCCAACTGAATTCAATTTCCAATCCGACCTAAGAATTGGAAAAGAGGTAATTGGAACGATTCTCATTAACTCAAAAATTGAAATCGGAATAAAAATTCCGAATACCAAAAACGGACAAACGAATTCATCCATTCTAATTCAAATTCCATAGTAAAAAATGGGAAACCAAACACACCCTGAGAGTTCTCCGATAAGAGAAATGTAAGATTCACACCTAATAAACGGTGTATCCCCACTCAAGTTTTTTTTGGATGAGAGCTTCAAAATTATATTATAATTAAATTAGTGAAATTAGAGATTTCTTATTGTTGTTATTTTTTATTTTATAAATATTTCGATCCGATAATAAATAATATTTTTAAAAAATATATAAAAAATACTATATATACAACTATATATATAGTTGAGTATACGTGCACTTAATAGTTATCCCAAATTAACATAAAATTTTAAATCATATTTATTCAAAAATTTACAATCAACAATAAAAATTTAAAGTTTCAAAAAGTAATTCATTTGTTATATTTATTAGAAAATAACCGCTATATTCTAACTCATATTTAAATAGTAATTGTGGACAATAATTATATGGTTCTATAAAATTTGAGTTTAAATTGTGAATTAAATTTAATTTTGGATATCAAATTTGAATTAACAAATTAACAAATTTTAATTCAAGTAAATCAAATTAAGTTTCAAAACTTAAATTAAATGTGAATTAAAATTTTGATACTTCTAGGTTTAGCCGTGTGTGAAGAATATTCTATAATAGTTATCTATCAACCGCTAGAAATTTGGATAAGTATAAATTTTTTTTTCTGTTTACTCAAATTGCCAAATAATAATTCTATCAATAATTATCTTAATTGTTATTTCAAATCAATATAAATTTATGCACCATATTTATCCAATAATTTATAATAAAATTTTATTTTTATTTTTAAATTCATCCGTTATATTTTATTTGAAAATATCTGTCTACGTACGATCAGAAAGCAGTTGGAAAAATATCCTATTTGTTTCCGTACGTTATATTGCATTCCGCGATGAGTCGGTTACAATATATTTTCCGCAGTCCTACCGGAGAACGTAGAAGTATATTCCTATATACTTTTATCACAATTCCATTTTATCTGATAATGTTAGATGAATTTCAATACCAAACTAAGCCTCAAATAGTTGCTGGAGGCTATAATTATATAGTTTTATTTTTTCTAATATACATTGAATATATTTTTAAATTTTAACAAATTCAAAATTTAAGTATATCTTTTAAACTAAAAGTATGAAAATTGTAATTCATGTTTAGCACAAAGTACAAAATTTAATCTTGATCCACTTTAATTAAAAACTTTTAATTATTAATTCAAGTTTAATATCCAAAATTTTACTTAATTCACGATTTAAACTCAAATTTTAATTTTACTTTTAAAAATCATAAATTTAATTTTAATTTATATAATTAATTTTAACTTTGAATTTCAGATTAAATAAATATTTTAAATCAAATAATATTAAAGTTAGATATATATATATATTTGAAATTAAATTTAAATTTGATTTTTATTGCGATGAATAAAAAGTTAATATAACAACTAAATAACTAAATATTAATAGATAAAATTGAGATAATCTTAAATATACGGTAAAAAAGAAAAAATTATTGAATGATATAAAAATATTTAATAAAAAAAATTATTCGTTAGAGAAAAAGAGAAAGTAAAAATTTGTTTCATTACGTGTTTATTCTCCCTTTCCTATTCTTATTATTATAATTTTATTCTTATCTTTATATTGTTAAAAATAGGTATGTCTATAGACCGAAATTTAAAATATATGTTTTTATATATAGTATAGATATAGATAATATAGATATGCGTTTGTAAATTTTTCATCTCAGAGAAATAGCTATAAGATGTAAATCTAGTCTAAGGTATATGGGTAATGTTACTTAAAAAATTAAAAGCAAGAAAGCTTACTAGCAATTTTAATTTTTTTATTGCTAAATAAATTTTTATTGCAAAAAAAATCTACTATTAATTTGTTCACTCTTATTTAAAATTTAAATTTTATTTTAAATAAGATAATAATTAAAAGAATTTTTTGTTGCACTTAGCCCCTTCGAAAAAAATTTATATATTGCCCTAAAAAGTTTATATTTGCATAAATAACGTTCTTCTAGCCACATAAGCATTTCGATGGTATTTTTAAGTTGAACATGAATCGTGTTTTCCTTTGTATTTTTTCCACCCCTAAGTAAAAAAAAAAAGGAACTAAAGAGTGAATATGAACATGATAATTTAATTACCATACGGTGATTCATTTACCGTGTTCAACTTAAAAATACAAATACAGTGCTTGTATGATTAAAAAAATAATCATATGTGTAAATATAAATTTGTTAGGACTATTTATAAAAAAAAGGCTAAATTACAAAAAACCTCCCTGTAATAACCCGCTTTTTCACTTTTCTCCCCTGACATTTAAAAACCTACACTTTACCCCCTTGTAAAATGAAAAATGTTCACAGGGGGGTCACGGTGTGTAAAATGACCATTTTGCCCCTCGCCATTGTTGGCTTCTTCCTAAGCTTTCTCAGCCGCCCCTTCGATCCGCCGCTATTTCCACCTCAATCGGCCACGATTCCTCTCCAATTTCTTCTCCACCTGCTCCCCTTCTCCTCCTACACCATCGCCGCCCATCGATTTCGGCGACAGTAGGGAGGATACTAAGATGGGTGTTGATGAAGAGGTAGGCAGGGACAACGAGGGCGAAGGCGAGGCGGCGGAGGAGGACGAAAGGGATGTGGGCGAGGGCGAAGCAGTGGAGGACGGCGAGGCGGCGAGGCGGCGAAGCGGCGACCCGGAGGGAACGAAGCATCAGAGAAGAGGCAGAGGGGTATTTTTGGTATAAAAAATATTTTTTAACAGAACCCCTAACGGAACCCTAACGGTAGGGGTGAAGTGCACATTTTTCATTTTACAAGAGGGCAAAGTGTAAGTTTTTAAATGTCAGGGGGGGAAAGTGAAAAAGCGGGTTATTACAGGGAGGTTTTCTGTAATTTAGCCTAAAAAAAATTGAGAGAGGATAAATGCTAAAAAAAAAGCCCTAATTAAAAAAAGGAAAAACTTCAAATGCCACTCCTGTGGTTTCGCACTTTCTCACTTTAGTACATTGTGGTTTAAAGTGTATCACTTTAGTACATATGATTTTATTTTTCTCTTTTTGTTATCCTATCTACTAATTTTTTTTATTAAATTAATGACAAAGTTAAAACCAAAGGATAATAAAGTGAATATTCGATAAAGTATAGGTAAAGTATCTGAAGTTTTTTATACATGATTTAACGAAAAGTTAACGGAGTGATTGACGAAAAGAAAAAAATAAAATCACATAATACTAAATTAATATATTCTAAAAGAAAAACTTCAAATACCACCCATGTGTTTTCGCACTTTTTCACTTTAGTACCTTGTAGTTTAAAATGTATCAATTTAGTACCCTATGGTTTTGCACTTTCTCACTTTAGTACCTGTGGTTTACAGTGCATCAATTTAGTACCATGTGGTTTCATTTTTTTTTTCCGTCAACTCCTCTGTTAATATTTTGTTAAATTATATAAAAGAACTTCAGATACCCTACCTAGGTTTATCGAATATTTACCTTAGTACCATTTAGTTTTAATTTTGTCACTAATTTTTTTTCCTACGTTTATATTTCATTAATTTATATAAAAAAACTTCACATATCCTATATAGGTTTATCGAATATTCACTTTAGTACCCTTTAATTTTAACTTTGTCACTGATTTAACGAAAAAAAAATTAGTAAAATGAATAATAAAAAAAATGAAACCACATGGTACTAACTTGATACACCTTAAATTATAGAGTACTAAAGTGAGAAAGTGCGAAACCATAAGGGCTAATTTGATACATTTTAAACCGCATGGTACTAAAGTGAGAAAGTGCGAAACCACAGGAGCTAACTTAGATATACTTTAAACCACAGAATACTAAAGTGGGAAAATATAAAATCATAAGAGAATATTTAAAATTTATCTTATTTTAAATCATAAAATACTAAAATAAAAAAAATTGCAAAATAACATAAGTGGTATTTGAAGTTATAAAAAAAAAAAAAAAAAAAAGCCCAGACCCTAATTAGTGGCAAGCAGCAAGTTATTTAAAAAAACGAGTTTGCAGTAAAGTGGGTTCCGCATATGTCAAACAAAAGTGTGTGGGTTTCTCTTCTCCGAGTAACGTAGGGGCAGTTTGGGGATTTCACATGGAGCATTAAGCGCTCTGTCCGAGATTAGCAGCGCATCCGAAGTCCTCCTCGGTCGTCTGCATGCTTTGTCTCGGGCTTCCAACCATTCATTATCGCCACCACCAAAGTGGACTTGCATTCGTGACCACGGTGGTAAATTTCCGAAAATGTCCACGTGTTTGTGACCTTTGGGCTTGATACAAAATACCAAGGTTTTTTTTTTTTAAAAAAAAATGATATCAATTATTCACAATAATTGTAATTTTAAATTGATATTCGCACTAATATAATTATACAATTTAAAATATTAAAATATTAAAATAAAAAATATTAGAAAGAATTGAAGAAAAAATATCTACTGGGACTCAATTTAAAGACTAAGATGCCTATTTATATAGACCGCCAATTAATATGAATTGTACGATAAAATATATATATATTGATTTGGTAATCTCTGCTGTTATTATTGTCGTCGTGTTGGGGCTGTGCAGCATCACATCCGTCCAATAATAGTGCTATGGTTGGAATTTTGACCGTGTAAATTCTTTGTTATCCACCTCCTCCCTCTCTCAGGGAGCGTTTGGATTGACGAATTTGTAGATTCAACGTAAGTCAAGTGTAGTGGTGTTTGACTTTCCCTGAAGTGTGATTATTTTTCTGTTGTTTATTTTGACGTAACTTGTACCACTGAAAGTTAAATTCAATCACTTCTGCTGTTTGTTTTGATATAACTTGGTGCTGGTAAAATTAGTTTTTTGAGTTCCGTTATTTGTTTTGATGTAAGTAAGTGGATCCCATTATCTCCTAAATATAGTAATAAATTTATCACTATAAAATTTAACCTATTATATAATTAATTTTTTTATTATTATTTAAAGATAATCTTAATTTATTATAAATAAGGTAATTCTAACCCATTATAAAGAAAGTAGAGTTTAGGTTTTACTGTTTAATAAAATTTTTAGAGGAGGTTGAGTGTAGTGAAAGTCGAGTTCGGCACTTTAGAGGACAAAGTCGAGAGTAGGCGAAGTGGAGTTGTAACGTAACTTAAGTTACATTATATTTTTCACTTATATCAAAACAAATAACAGAAGTGATGGAACTTGAGTTCCATCACTCCACTTACACCAAAACAAACGGGCCCTTAGAGGATCCACCCAATAGAAATTAATTATAGAAGTTAATTAAAGTTCTTTTAATATTATATTGTGCTGCAATTTTTTTTACATTATATACTCTTCTCTCCAACAATTATCTATTACTGTGAGTATGATTTGTTCTGATATCAATTGTTGAAGTATGATTTGTTCTAATGCCAATTATTGAAATAATCGATTGTATAATTCAAAATCTAAAGTACTAAAATAAAATAATATGGAGAAAAATGTTAAAGAGAAAAAAAATAAGTAGACTACACTAATATTTCATTAATCAAAAACATAGACCACCAATTTTAGTGTGGGGTTTATAGTAAAACTTAAAGATTAACTCTATCGCTTCTAATTCTATTCAACTAATTTAAATTGAATATAATTTTTCCCAAATCTTGATGAAGTTTGGATTACTATTCCAACATCAAATCTAAAAGTCATTTTTAGATTTTTTTTTTTTAGTATTAAAAAAAATTGATTGGCAAGTGAATAAATCTTGCTCTTTAAATATATTTTATCTTTTTCACCTCTTTTAATCTTTTATTAATCTAGTCACCTCCAAGATTAATAAATTCATATTGTTGGAGATTAAAGGAAGATAAAATGTTCACTTCCCTTATAGGTTCATCCCGCATATCAAACATAGCTAATAAAATATAAAAGCATACAAAAATAACATTTCACCCTCTTTAATCTCATAACAAATGTGTCCTACACTTATATTATAGGTACACATGTAATATTGCTCTTTTAAATATATTTGTTAAAAATACAACAGTTATAATTATATACACTTTATTTTTTGGATGTAATAGTCAAAGTATTATAGTTATAAAAAATTTATTTGGTTTCATGTAGTCGAAGATTGTATTCAAATTTTAACATTTTAAAGATGAAATGGGGAGATTATTCAAAATTGAGAAGGAAAAAAAAAAAAACAATTTTATTTTTACTATAGGTGAATACGAAGGTAAATCTATTAACTATATCTATTTGACACTTCCATCAAATGCCCCGTGGCATGCCTGCCGAGGCTTCGTTCCACGTGGCGATGAGGCGTTTCTTCTGCCTCTTTCTTTCCGCCCCCTCTCTCTCTTTTTCCTTCTAATTCTAACCCTACCCGTCCCTCCCTCTCTCTCTCTCTTCCCCTCTATTCGTGCCCTAGCCCCTCTCTCTCTTAACTTGCCGCTCTTGCTCTCCCCCTCTCTCTCTCTCTCTCTTCCATCCCTGCCGCTCTCTCTCTCTCTCCCTCCCTCTCTCTCTCTCTTCCATCCCTGCCGCTCTCTCTCTCTCACTCCCCCTCTCTCTCTCTTTCATCCCCGCCTCTCTCTCTCTCTCTTCCTGCCATCCCTACCGCTCTCTCTCTCGCTCCCTTCCTCCTCTAACCGCTCTCCTATCCGTGCCTACGTGGGCTGTAGTGGCTCTTCGGATGCCCTGCGGGCAGGGGTCCTATGGCTCGCAGGCTGGCTCGGATTGGCGGTGCCCCGCCGCCCCCTACTTGACCCCTAACCTACTCGCCACCATACGTACTCGGCCCTGCAGCTGAGCCACCCTTTTGGCTCCTCAGGTGCTCCGCGGGTGCGGCTCGATCCGTTGTCTTGCAGGGTGGCTCTGATGGGCGGTGGCCCGTCGCCCCCTACTTGCCCCCTACCCTACTACCTACCAGGGCTGTCTCTCGAAACCAGGGGCCAACAAAGAATGGAGAAACCATGGGCCAGGGAAAGATGGTAAAAGGAAAACAATTATGTGGATTTTATTAATTTTATTTATCATCAGGGGTAAGTAAAAAAAATATGGAAGATATTTTATTTGCTGTTCTCCTGCATATTATTTTCTTCTTCGGTATTAGGAAAATCTGCTCTCTATAAATAGCCCCCCCTATGCTCCGAGCACAATAACTTTGCACGTCCCAAAAAGAAGGTAGGCTGTTTAAGGATTTTCATATATTACCTTCTTTACCTTCATGCTCTCTGCCGTAACATCCTGTCCTCGCTAAACATGGCTATACTTACTAACTTAATTAAATGGCTCAAACTTAGGCACCCCTGTTCCCCTTTTGCTCCTGTTGGCTTCGCGCAGGCAAAAAAAAAAAAAGGTGAGGCCTACATTTTAGCTTCCCGCCCCCCCTATTTGGCAGCTATAGATGAACAAGAAATAATTTTTCCCTGTTCTCTTTGTTCTTTTCCAGGTGATGTACTGTTCCTACATCCTATACTTTGCACCTTAATATAATATCCCGCGACACGTGGCAAGAGTTGGACGGCCTCTTCTGAGGCAACCCTCTATTGTTATTTCTGATCCTCTTTCCTGCTCATTCGTTTTAAAATGTTTTCCCTTTTAAATCCTTTTTGGACTTTCGGCTTTCGTTCTGGGGCAATGATGTCAGGTTATTGGAACGCTCTGAACTGGCAAGCTCGGGCCATATTCGTCTACGTGCTGCCTTATAACCTACTGCCCACTCAGCTGGTTGGACGGCATGTTCGTACGGACACGCAACGACATGCTTATGCTGAACAGGCGATTGGTGTTGTCTAAACTGTGGGTGATGCCATATTCGTGTTCATGCTGGCTTACGACCTATTGCACAGCGAGCCGGTTGGACGACGTGTTCGTACGAGCAAGCAACCACCTGCTTACGCTGGGTCCCGTATTCCTATTGTATATCCACAAAATTTTCTGACTGGTATTCGCTGTCCTAGACTTACTGTTAGCGTAAGATTAACCTCGAGCTTGCCTATTCAAATGATGCCAGTGGTTGCCCAAATATGTGGTCGCCTGGCGACCTTGGCTGAGCCTCTCTTTTTTAAAAAACTTCACTGTTTGCGATGTCGTTAAGGGTTTTTCATGCTGCTGTATTTGACTATTTTTTCTAGACCTACCCTTTCTTTCCTTGCCCTTCGCTCATGTATTCCTGCCTTTATCTACTCTTTGCCTGTATGCACGTATTTATTTTTTTGTTTACGTTACATCATTTAAAAAAGTGTTGTGCCTTACTGTGGGGTGGTTCACCTTCTAAAGTTGTTATGTTGTGGTTTACACATTCTTTCCTTCCGTTGATTTACATTGTCTCATAATTAAGATGGGGCCATGAAGATTTGGCAAGGTCCTGTTTGTGGTGCGCATTAAAGGTTTTCAACTGCTGTGTGTTTAACTATTTTCTACACTTACCCTTACTTTGTTTGTACATATGTATTTATTTGTTTAGCTTCCATCTGTTTAGGCCTTTTGATTACCTATCTATTTTCTGTTCTCCCATTCTTCTCTCTTTTTCCCCCCTCCCGCTGTTGCTGCTTGCTTACTTCTAAAAAAATGGACACAAAAAATTAATTACTTGGTTTCAAATGGAAATTTACATGCTCTGCTTATTTCTTCATGGATTTAGAGCTGCTGCTGATTACTTAGCTTCTTAACAAAAAAAAGGGCACATAACCTGCTTTCGAACTGTTATTTGCTGCTCCCTAAACTCGAAGAACACCTTAAGTTCTGCCCTTTACTTCAGTTTTGTACTTATGTGTGTGTTGTGTGTGCGTGCATCCTGTTTGTTCTGTGTGTGCTGTATGTGTGTGTGTGCGCGCGCGCGCTATGTAGTTTTCTTCCACCAATTTTGTCATGAGTTTTTAGCTTGGATTTGGAATTGAAGCTTTCAGCATAACAAAGAAACTGGGTTCAGGACTAATTTGCTTGATCGTGACTATGTGGATGGAATTAAAATGTGGGTAAATCTTTAGTGGCAGAATGTATTCCATAGGGGCCAGTTGAGTTATTAACTAGAATGTCTAACTGCTGATACTTGGGAAGTCATGGTCATGTAAAATAAATAAGTCCTGCTCCTACATGACATCTTTCAAATTTGGATTTATCTAGGTTGGCATTTTCGCAGCCAAGTGGAATCATAATGAAGCTTCTATGGATTATTGCCAATTCGAAACAGAGTGAATTTTCCTTGCCTCTCTTACTGTTTATTACCTTTGTGTATATTGTTTTATATATAAACTGAATATATGTGTGCAACCATGAGTTGCTTCCCTCTCTGTGTGTGTGTGTGTGTGTGTGTGTGCATGCTGTGTGTATTGTAATTGTGTGCATACCTGTGTGCTTGCATCTATACACACACACACACACACACACACACACACACACATATATATATATATATATATATATATATATATATATATATCAAATTGATGTTTATGTTTATCTAATCTGGCATTTTCCACAGCCAAGTGGAATCATAATGAAGCTCACTTGGAATAATCTAAGCACCCTTTTACTGTCCATTTATGTGCATATGTTTTCTAACTCCCTGTCCTCAGTTAACTTTGTCCCTCTCGCCCGTTACAGTTTGGTTTTAAGTGCATTTATCTGCAAAGTGGCTCAGATGATGATACTGTAATGAGTCACAGTTGTACATGTATATGTGTATATGTATTGATGCCTCTTAATTAGTTAGCTACTTCCCGTTCTCTTGCGCCAATTTTACTACCAAACTTTCGGTTTGGGCTTGGAGACTTGGAAACCTTTTCCCGCCTGATTAGACCACAACTACGTATTTGCTGTGCATCTGTTCATGTATCCACATGCGTTCTCTTACTGCATATTCCTGAACAACTTTGTATATGGATGTGTGTGTGTGCCTGTGTGTACTCTGTGTGTTTGTGCGCCTGCGCATGTGCCTGCATGCATTTGGGCATCTATATGTACAGGTTTTGCTCCTTTCTTAGAGCCTTCCCGTTGACAAGGACAATGCTCTTTAGTTGAGTGGAAGAACATCATCCCAGGTGATGCTCTTTAGTTGAGTGGAAGAACATCATCCCAGGTGACCTTCGCTTACATAAAAATAGTTGTGGGCTTACACTGAACAACACTTTTGTGCATTCCATGGTTATGCCTTTACTTTAATTACTTTCATTTTGTCTTCTGGCTCTTTTCATGTTCTTCTTCCTTTTACTTTTGTTCCCCAAGGCAATGATGGTGGATGATACAGAAAGAGGTATAGATTGGGCGTGCCTCTGGTTCCGTATTGCAAGGATAGCTTATGCACCAATGCTCACCAAGTACGCAGACATTGTTCCGACTTTTCCGAAGTCAACAGCGGTTTGGACGGCCTGTTCAGAGACAACCACCTGCTGGTCGGATGCACACATCGGTACACCTACCTGATGCCAGCAACAGGTTGGACGGTCTGTTTAGAGGCAACCACCTACTGGCCTTCGTTCGGTGACGGTTTTATACATTGGTCCTGTTCTGCGGCCTTTACTGAGCATTCCTTTTTCCTTTTTTCCAGAAGCCTCATTTCCCTCCCTGAGCCTCTCCCTTTTTTAAACTTTCCTCTGCAGTTTACCATTCTTCTCCGTTTCTTCCAACTTTCAAGTTACCTCTGTTTTTTAAATTTGTTCTTTCCCCTCATAATCCCTTGGGTCTGTTACCGGTTTGTTCGTAAATGCAAAAAGAAAATAAACATGTCCATCCCTTGCTACTTACTTTCTGGCACCTGATTTTTACCTCCTTTTAAAGTGGCGCCTCTTCAGCCTGAGGTTCTCTTTTTCCCTTTTTTTTTTGCATTTTCCGGCTGTTCCCCTTTAATGATTGTTCGTTGCCTGCAGTTATTTTATTCCTTTGCCTGGTTATTTAACTCTTTGCTGACATTTCTACTGATTTCTGTTTCTTTGCAGTTCGCTCCATGCTGACTATCCACCTATCTTACACTAGGCTGCTGCACGAGGTTTGCGAGCAGCTACACCTAGCGGTGCCTCATTTCGTGGCGGCTTCGAACTCGGATGGGCAGTTCGTTAGCTCCATGGATCTGCAGATTCCCCGGACCGAAACTGTCACTGAAACGGTCCGGTGTGAGAGCACACCCTTCCCTACTTACGCTGCTGCTGAGCAGGATGTTGTGCGTCGGGCTCTAAGGAGGCTGAAGGATGAGTGCGATTTGCAAGTGCAGGATGTTAACTACGAAGACTCGGTCGTCTACAAAAGTTTGTATGATCACCAACTGACTGATTACGCTCTGTTGTTTTCACAGTTCAATAATCTGACGCGGGAGTACAATATCCTGAAGGAATGCTACCTGACCACGCTTGCACAAAAGAACGAATACATCAACGAGAGGGTCATGTTGCGCCAAGCTATCGGGGAGTGCCACGACGCGCTGAACCGCCTTACTGTTGAACCACCGCCTACTACTGCCAATCCATCTGACGCCATGTCTAACCAACCCGCTTAGCTCGCGGACCTTTTTACGTTGGGTTCTCTGTTTTGGTTTGGACTTACTATTTTGGTTTGCGCTATGCTTCTGTCCTGAACAAAGCTAGCTGTGTCTGTTCTCCTTTCTTCTTTAGCTCTATTCTGTCTGTGTAACTTTGGGTTCTGCTGTTTGAACTAACTTTTGGTTGTGCTTTGTACTCTTCCACTTATAGTTACTTTATTTCTTTAAACTATTCCTGTTAGCTTTCTTCTAATCCCAGTCTTTTATAGTGTTTAGATATTTTTCTATCTGATGTCTAACTGGAGGCTAATTACTTAACACGTTACTAATGTATGCGAATTGCAAGTACATATGCAGGAACAAGAAAACTTCATGACTAACCATCCTTCTTACATAATATGGTTTAGTAGTAGGACCTTCAATAATGAAACACATAAAAGTCAAACTCAACAATAAGTAATATGGATGAAGCATTAACCACACTGCTAATCGCGTGGTCCCGAGCGAGCCGGAACTGCCCGGTCGTCGGAATAGAAGTAAAGAGCGGCCCGGTGGTCGGAATAGAAGTAAAGAAGGAAGGAGATGGTTCCATGCTTTTGATATTTCCGTGCTGTTGATATTTTCATGCTTTTGGTTCAGGGGCTGTCACGTACTAACATGTTACTAATTTTGCTGTTGATGTTTCCATGCTTTTAATTAATTTATTTAATTATTTGAGTTGCTCCCTAATTTTACTTATGTTTGTGATAATTATATGAAATGGTTCTATACTTCCATGCTAGATTAGTGAATATAAATTCTTTTTTTCCCCTGTTTGGTCTTTCCTTAAATATTTATATACTCTTGCTGTTGATATTTCCATGCTTTTAATTAATTTATTTAGCTATTTGATTTGCTCCCTAATTTTAGTTATTTTTTTGAGAATTGTATACAAGGGCTCTATACTTCCATGTTGGATTGGAATTTACGTTGATAATTTTATGAATATAATTTCGGCCCATGTCTTACCGGGCTCTTATTGGATCCATTTTAGGTAAAGTCAGAAAATCAGAGATAGGCCAAATCTGGCCCAATAATTGGAAAATGGTACGCTGTACAGTAAAAATGGGTCTTAACGGGCCAATTAAGGGCCCATTAAAAAATGTATCAGAATCTAATTTTTTAAAAAAAGAAAAAAAAAGTCGATGGGTCTATATCACAGAAGTTCAATACTTGAGGGGGCCTTCGTGCATTTTTTTGCCGAGGGGAAAAAGAAAAGGTATCAAGGCTAAAATGGGGGAAAAGAAGGTGAGGGGTGTATACCACACCTCTTCTTAGGTTAGAGCAAATGCTATTGGGGCCCAGCCCAACCATGAAAAGTAGTTAAACCTACCCCAGTAATAATAAGGCATTGAATTTGATTAAATGGGCCTGCATATTGAGCCCATAAAAAATGGCCGAGCATATAAATATGATTAAATGGGCCTAAACCTTAATGAATGGAACCTTTTCTAACTTGGTTTGGTGTTCTTTTACAGAATTAAGAATAGAAAGACTTTCTTACTTCCTCTCCTTAGATAGATGGGGTGATGGTTTGCGAATTTCATGCTCTTTACCTGCCTACTTTCTTTTCATCTATTTTTACCTCCTTCCTAACTTTACAGAATAATTGCACTTGGCTACCATAGCTAATGTACTGTCTTTGCTTAAAATTGAATTTTCGTTTTACCTTACATTTAAGGAAAAATGTTTACCCTCTCTGCTTCTCTTAATCCCTTTTGTTTTATTCCATCTTTTTAACCTCTCCACTAAATAAAACTTTCGTCTACTTTTCTCGCTACTCTTATTAATAAATTGTTATTTACATTTTTGTTTTTCCGTTTTCTTCGCTCCATGTTTTGTAGTATTAAGATGAGCACATTTATAGGCATGGTATGTGCCCTCACTCTTATCTTTAGACTTTCAGTGTAATTTTGTCCGCTATTTTTTACCTTCTCCCTATTGTCCTAGATTGGTAAGGCAGTGATGATAAAACAAGTGCATCGAGTAAGGAAGGCCTTTTTCTAAGGCAACCACTTGCACTTGGCAAATATAGCTAACATATTCAATCCTACCTATCACTGATGGTCTCTATCTTTATATATTTTATTGGGATTGAATTGTTGTTTTGCCTGAGCCTTCCAAGTCCCTACGATTTTGTTCGGAATTTTAAAAAATGTTTTCCTTCTCTGCTTCTTTTTCTTACTTCGCTCTACCGGTTTTAATTACTCCAATCTTTGTTTCTTATACTTTTTTCTTCTTTATTTCGTCGTTTTGAGTTCTCACCAAAATTTTACATATTTTATTTCTCAATTTCTTCTCATCTACTTTCAATGTAACCGCAGTTACCTACCTCATTTGTGAGCTTCCGTCGACGTAGGACCTCTCGCTTGCCGAAATTTGCAAATTTCATGCTCAGTTTTTAGGTAACATCTTAATGTTGCATGTTACTCACAGTGCAGTAGCGTAGTGCCTCACTCCTGTTCTACCATTGGTGTATCTACATGTATACATAAAGTGCTCAAAATTTGTAAATTGCTCAACTTTGTCATTAACAATGGTATATGTACAGGTTTTCTACTGTGTGATCCCTATAGCTACTTGAGGGTGTCTACTGTTGTTTCGTATTGAGGTACTCACTACTACTTCCATCTTTTTCTCTTCAATTTGTTACGGTGTGTCACCCTTACACTTTTTTTACACCCAGAGTTGAATGGATGCATCCGAAATATGTAGAGAAAATAGGAAGAGAAGGCGTCTCATACTTAATCATCGTAGAAATATTGCCCGCCAGTGCGCCACACGACATATAAATGTTATTCTCCTTGATGATTGTCTTAATAGATCGCTCCAATGTAGAGAGAATAGGAAAAGGCGGAGGATTATTTTGAACCAACGTAGAAATACTATCTTCCCTTTGGTGAGTACCCATGGCTCTATCACCTACGGTGCCACAAGTGGACGAGGTGACGGCAGTTCCAGTACACAAGTAGAACAACTCTACTTAGGAAAACCTGAATATAAATGCCAATCATGTTCAGCTTTATTATGGTACAACGAAAGAATTTATAAATGTCGAAATGAAGCTGTCCCAAGATTTTCTCTATGCTGCCAAGAAGGCCGGATTTGCTTGCCACCGCTAGAAAAAACGCCAAATATGTTGGATAGTTTGTTAGATTACCAAGGTTCTCGCGCAGCTACTAAATTTCGTGAAAATATTAGGGTCTACAACTCTATGTTTGCCTTCACCTCCATAGGTGGAAAAATAGATTCTCAGATTAATAAGAGACCAGGACCGTATATTTTTAGAATTAGTGGCCAAAATCACCATGTAATGGGCTCTCTACTACCCCTTGATGGTCAACGTCCTAAATTTGCTCAGCTATATATTTATGACACTGAGCACAAAATAGATAATAGGATGCAAGCGTTCGATGATGTAGGCGGGGGCCTTTCGAATATCGATAAAAATATTATTTCCGATTTACTAAAGATGTTTGACGTCAGAAATGAAATCGTTAAAGCGTTTCAGATGGTTAGAGATCGTTTTCAAGCAAGTGATTATTTACCTATCAGATTGCAATTGATTGGTTCGCGAATAAACTGTCCAACTCAGTATAATCCTCCATCGTGTGCTGAAATTGCTGGCCTGATAATTGGCGACCTTGGTTGTGCCGATCGGCAACGTGATATCATAGTTGAACACAAAACTCATGGTTTGAAACGTATTAGCGATTTACATCCATCTTTCATGGCAATGCAATATCCAATACTTTTTCCATATGGTGAAGATGGTTTTAGGCTGGGTATTAAATGTAGTGAGAACTCGCGTAGGAAGACAAACTCGAGGCAATGTGTTACAATGCGCGAGTTTTACGTGTACAGAATACAAAATAGAGATGGGGAAGGAAAAACCTTAATACGTGGTGGCAAGCTTTTCCAACAATATATAGTAGATGCATTCTCATGCGTTGAAGAAGAAAGGCTTGCCTATATTAGAAACAACCAGACAAATTTGCGATCTGAAATATATAAAGGTATTAAGGATGCTGTTGTTGAGGGTGATGTGGACGGTAATGCAATTGGGAAACGAGTTATACTACCCTCAAGTTTTACAGCTGGCCCACGGTATATGGTTCAAAATTACCAAGATGCTATTGCCATATGTCGACATTGCGGCCCTCCTGATTTGTTTATAACATTTACCTGTAATGCACAATGGCAAGAAATACGTGAAGCCTTGCAATTTATTCCTGGGCAACGACCAGAAGATAGACCGGATATTGTTAGTAGAGTTTTTAAGATGAAATTGGAAGCATTGATGACTGATATCAGGAAATACGAATTCTTCGGAAAAATAATTGCTGGTACATGGTCGTTACTAATTTTAACGAACTGAATGCTATTTATTAGTTAAAATTTTTTTTACAATTCTTTCGTTTCTCACAGATCGGTATACAGTGGAGTTTCAGAAAAGAGGGCTCCCGCATGCACATATCTTAGTATGGTTGCATACTGATCACAAACGCTTAACAAATTCTGAAATTGATTCAATTATTTCAGCAGAGATACCTGATAAGACTACTAATCCAAATAGTTACGCGAGTATTGTCAACTTTATGATGCACGGTCCGTGCGGTCTAGCAAAGCCATCAGCACCATGTATGATAAAAGGTCGATGCTCGAAACATTTTCCAAAGGAGTATAAAAGTGAAACTGTAATAAGTGATGATGGTTTTCCTGTGTATAGGAGGCGCAATGATCACAGGATTGCTATTAAAAGCGGTATCGAACTTGATAATAGATTTGTTGTTCCTCACAATGTTACATTAGTTTTGAAATATCAGGCTCATATCAATGTTGAGTGGTGTAATAAATCGAGGCTTATAAAGTATTTGTTCAAATATGTTAACAAAGGTCCGGATCGATCTACTGTTGTTATAGAAAATAATATTACTCAAGGGGCTTCTAGCTCCGGAGCCCGGTACAATCAAGTAGATGAAATTAAGCAATATTTGGATTGTCGGTATTTATCCGCATATGAGGCTGTTTGGAGGTTATTTGATTTCGACATTCACTTTAGAGAACCATCTGTCGAAAGATTGGCCGTTCACTTGCCTATGATGAATAATATTATATATCATGGTGGGCAAAATCTAGAAGATGTCTTGAGACGTCCTAATATTGATAAAACAATGTTTACATCATGGATGGAGACCAACCTAGGTAATGACGATGATCGCGAACTTACATATGCAGAGTTTCCGACTAAATGGGTGTGGCATCCAAAAGATAAGTTTTGGTCGAGACGAAAGCAAGGGAATCGTATAGGCAGGGTGGTTTATATCCACCCAAGTGCCGGCGAACTTTATTACTTAAGAATGCTTTTAAACGTGGTTAAGGGCCCAAGAAATTATAAAGAGATTAGGTCGGTGCATGGTGTTGTTCATGCAACATTTCGCTCTGCCTGTCAAGCCCTTGGCTTGCTTGGAGATGATAGAGAATGGAGAGAAGCGTTAAGTGAGGCAGCCCTTTAGTGCTCTGCAGCTTAACTTAGAGAATTGTTTGTAACCTTAGTGATGTATTGCGAAGTGACAGATCCAGTTAAATTATGGGAAGAATTTTGGAAATTATTTGCCGATGATATTTTGTGCAAGCTCAGGAACATTCTCGGAATACAAAGGCTACGAATACCTCAAATTGAACTCCAAAATCACGTTTTATTTGAACTTGAGGTTTTGTTTAACAAGAATTGTAGCTCACTTGCTCACTTTAAGCTTCCTATACCTAATAGTTTAGTGGTTGATCAACTGAATAATAGGCTATTGCGCGAAGAAATGGTTTATGATATAGGTGAATTAACACAAGAGCATTTGCACCTGTTTAAGGGATTGACCGATGAGCAAAGGGATGTGTATAATGCTGTCTTGATTTCAATATATCAGAATATTGGCGGTGTAATATTTGTTTATGGACATGGTGGAACGGGTAAAACTTATCTTTGGAAAGCTATTATTTCAAAACTACGCTCAGAGGGAAAAGTAGTGCTAGCTGTTGCTTCCTCTGGAATAGCATCACTTCTATTGCCTGGGGACAGGACTGCCCATTCAAGATTTAAAATACCTATTAAAATTGATGATTGTTCTAGCTGCGAGATAAAAAAAGGAACCCAACTTGCAAAATTAATTTCCCATGCTAGCCTAATTATTTGGGATGAAGCACCTATGAACCATAGAAATTGTTTTGAGGCTTTGGATAAAACATTGAAAGATGTTTTGGAAACAGATGATCCAATCGCCGGTGAAAAGATTTTTGGGGGCAAAACCGTACTTTTAGGAGGGGATTTCAGACAAATACTTCCAGTTGTTGCGGGAGGAAGTAGACAAGATATTCTTAATGCATCAATTACTAGATCTTATATATGGAGCAAGTGCAAGATTTTTAAACTGACTAAAAATATGCGATTGCTACAAGGTTCTTCCAATCAAACATCGGATGTATCTCTAGCAGAATTTAGTAAATGGATACTCGATATTGGTAATGGTGCAATACATGCTACCAAATTGAATGGAGAAGAAGAGGCAACTTGGATTAAAATCCCCGACACTATGCTTATAGAAAAAAATGTAAATGACATTCACAGTATTGTTGCAGATATTTATGATGATATTGGAGTAAAGTACAATAATCTTTCCTACCTGCGAGATCGAGCGATCGTTACGCCGATAAACGAAGTTGTTGATGAGATCAATACATATGTACTCACTCTGCTGCCAACTGAAGAGCGTCTTTACCTAAGCTCAGATTCAATATGCAGTTTATCGAGGAATGCCGAAGATAATGATATACTCTATCCAGTAGAGTTTTTGAATTCTCTAAAATTTAATGGAATACCCAATCATGAAATAAAATTGAAAGTCGGGGCTCCTATAATGTTGCTTAGGAACATTAATCAAAATTCTGGCCTCTGCAATGGTACACGATTGGTAATAACTCAGCTGACTACTCGAATTATTGAGGCACAAATTTTTACAGGTAACCATGTTGGCGAGAAAGTTTATATTCCTCGCATTATAATGAATGTAACAGATTCAAAATGGCCATTTGTGTTAAAACGAAGACAGTTTCCAGTACGTTTGAGTTACGCAATGACAATTAATAAAAGCCAGGGTCAAACATTACAGAAAGTTGGTATTTTTTTGACGCAACCTGTATTTTCCCATGGACAACTTTACGTCGCAATTTCTCGCGTAACTTCTAAAGAAGGGCTGCGAATTTACATAGAAAATAAGGACGGAGAGCCAGAAGGGCATACAAAAAATGTTGTCTATCATGAAATATTTGCCGACGTATAAAGAAAAATTGTTTAGCATAAGGTATCTATCTGCATTTTTGTTTAATAAACACAATTTATTTCTTTTCTAACTCGCCTCCTTTTGTCCTGTTCTATCAACCAGGGCTATAAAGCTGCTATGGAATATGTCCTGTTATCTGATTTATCATTGCAGCGACAAGGTTGCAAGATAAAAGTTCGGATTTGTCGGCTTTGGGAATCATCTGCGCCTTTTTTGAAGGGAGATATATTCGGTCTAGATTGTTTGATGGTGGATGAAAAGGTTATAGCACATATTTTTTACGCAGCGTTTCCTGTTTAGTCTTTTTTCCTATTAATCCACACATTTTTTCCCCAACGTGATGGCTAGGGTTATTCTTTGCAAGCGACCATTCGTAAAAAAGATGTCGAAGAGCTGAAAAGCCGGCTTGCAGAAGGGAACGTATATCTCATAGAAAAGTTCAATGTTATTCCAAGTAAAAAAAAGTTCATTGTCGTTGAGCGTCTCTACATGATTCAGATCAATAAATGGACAAGTCTAACACTGGTGGAAGAAAATGTGGACCAAATACCCTTATATAGCTTTAAGTTCTTAAGCTTTCCTCATGTTGAAAATCAAAGATACAATGACACTGTTCTCACAGGTAACATTTACCTACAACATAACATGTTTACTTCAAAGTAACCATTTATATTAGGAATTCATAAGATTTGGCTTTAATAATTTGCACTTTTTTGCCTGAATTTTAGATGTCTTTGGGCGAGTTACAGCTGTTAGCGAAATTGCGCATAAATATGTTGGCCAAACTCTGACTCCCCTCAGAAATTTAGAAATACAAGATTTAGAGTAAGCTACTGCTTTCAACTTTGTATAATCAATAGAGTATATTTTTAAATTGACAGTAACTGAATTTATATGTAATACATCTTTTATATATTTCTTTTCAGGATGAATGTTTTGTCTGTTACATTGTGGGATAAATTTGCTCTGGAATTTGATGATAGCGGCATTTTAGACAAAGATGGGCATACCTCCCTTATAATAATCCTCGCTGGCATGACAGTTCGTTCTTTTAAAGGTTAACAGCTTACTTTAATATTTGAACAAAATGCTAGCATACAAAATTAAATCTGAGACTATTAATTCTTTGTATCTATTTTGTCGATTCAGAGAAGATTAATTTGTCGACATGTTCAGCTTCGAAGATTTATATTAATTTACAGATTCCAGAGGTTACACAGTTTGTCGATAGGTTTGTTCCTAAATATGGATCTTTATTTCTATTTGTTTTGTTAGTATATTTAATTTCCATGTCAAACTATTATGTATAGATTACAGCCAATGTCTACTTCGATTCAACGCATTAACACGAGCCAGCAACAAAGTATTAGTCCACAGGAAGAAATTCTTGCGAATAGAAAAAATATTGCTGGGTTGTTGAGTCTCGACCTACCTACTTCTCAAGTAAGTTTTATTTTGTGAAGTTATGTTATAAAATTATTGCATTTTTCCTTCATTTATTTGTTTTTCCTTTCCCATCTGTTATTGCGTTTTTTCTTTATTTGTTTGTTCTTCCTTTTCCATTTGCTATCCTCGAGTTTGTTCCATTTTGTTAAATTATTTGACAAAGCTACTTCATTTTTTCCCCTGTTCGCTAAAATTTTATTCATTGCTTTGTATCAACCAGAATATAAAATTTACCTGTGAGGCTACAATTGCCGAAGTTGACACATCATTTGGTTGGTGGTATAAAGCTTGCTATAATTGCAAATCAGCTATCAAAACATTTGATGATAGTTTTTGGTGCTCAAATTGTGACAAAAATGATCAGTCCCCTGTATCATGGTATATATATTCTATTCTTTAATAGTTATTTATTATTTTCTAAAAATAAATATTGTTTTTTAATAATGTGATTTAATATTTTGTTGAGCAGGTACAAATTAAACACTATTGTCGAAGATGGTAGTGGTTCTGCAAATTTTACCATATTCGGAAGATTGGCGCAAGATTTGATTCACATCCCAGCTCAAAACTTAGCTACTTCAGTTGGTTCAGATAAATTTACTCTTCATCCTCTAATTAAAACAATTGTTGGACAAAAGTATATTTTCCAAATTGTCCCTGATCTACACAGGTTTAGAACAAGTGCTCCTTCTTTCAAAGTGCTTAAAATTTTTAACGAAAATTTATTAATCAAAAGTGAAGAAGAGCTGCCTCCTACTACTCAAAATGAAATTTCGAAAGAAACATCTACTTCATCGAGGTAATATTCTCATAATTGGTTTGTTCTACATTGAACATATATACACACACACACACACACGCATAGACATCCTTTAACAATATATATATATATATATATATATATATTTGCATTTACAGCTCTCCAATACTTGACGATGATTTAAATGAAATTCCTACGGCGAAAAAGCGCCGACTTAAGCGAAGACTTATGTAAGCTCTACCATCGTCCGCTCTTTATTATTTTACTTTTTTACTAATATAAACGTAGCGTAAATTAAAAGCTTCACTTTTATTTTCAGTTTCGATGAAGCTCCCTCTACAAATGAAGACAAGATGTGAAGGATTATATTTACTACTGCATTTTACTCTTGCATTATGCTGAAATACTATTTTCAATAATATTGTAACCCTCCGCTGTATTATACGTGCTGATGTTGTGTTAAAACTTTTAATGATGCATTATAATACTGCTACTATATATGATTGAGAATTAAATAAACAAAATAACATTAACTAATTAATTAACCACACAACTAATTTATCATTACTCATAATTAATTAACCATCTAAATCAAAAGCTTAAGTACATATCATCTCATCTCCTTCTCTCCACCACCATCATCCTCAGCCCCCCCTCCATGTGCGCCGTGAGCCGCGGCACGACCACCGGGGCCACCTCCTCCTCTGCCTCCTCTATCATAAATTATTTTCTTATTATCAGCTTACTTAAATTAATTAACACGATCTACTAATCCGCAGCGAAGCGCGGGTCTACACTAGTGATACTTAAAAAGCAACCAGAGAAAAGCCCAACTCTATAAAGTGTAGAAAAAAGTTTTTCAAAAAAATAAATTATGGAAATATTTTTTTCTAATTTTTCATTTATTTGGTTTGCAAGAAAATAGACATTTTTGAAAAACTTTTTTTTTTCATACTTTATGAAAAACTAGAATTTTTATTTTCTGAATTTTCTTTTAGGAAAAAGGAAACACTTGTTTTCTATAAAATGAAAAAAAAAATTTCTAAAAATCAAATGGATGGAAAACTAAAAAAAAGGTTTTTTATCGGAATTTTTCTTTCCACGCCATTACAAAGAACCAAATAGCCCCTAAACCAAGAAGACTTACTCTCCTTTTTGTGCACAAGTGTGGACTAAACTTTTGAGCAAGTTTCTCCAACCCATATTGACCATCATGGCATGCATTAGCTGTACAGATCACCCAAGACTAACTTGGGCGTGCAACACACTCAAAGCAATAGCACATGACCCGAAATCATCAGGCAATATTAGATTTGTCTTGGTAGTCTTTATCTTGGTAGTCTTATCATTCCAATTTCGATTTAGTCTGTCGTTTTCTAATTTTGATTTAGTCTGTCATTCTGACTCTGACTTAGCCGAGGCTCATCTCACGCTTTCAGTTGGTGATTGGCTCTGATGCCAAATGTAACAATTCAGGCCAGCAGCAATAATAATTCATTGGATCCAAACTACTAGCCCAAAATACTTAAATCCAGTTATTATTACTAATTTCTATAATATCTTATATACGCAATTATAATCTCATTTCTATCTAATCTAGGACTATTGGAATGTCCCAATCCAAGAATTTAATTATAAATCTATCTGTTGGTGCAAATATTCAAAAATAGAGCTTGGCTACAAAATAATATAAAAAATGTCAACGAGTCGATCAAGACGAGGCACGAAAATCTCGCTCTCTTTAAAGGGATTCAAGCCCTTTGCAGTTGGCAAAGCCTTTGAACTGATGCAGCAAAATACTGATTTGTTCTCTCCAAAATATAATGGCTCAACCCCCGTCGTGTGGCTTCACCAACTCTACACATGTACATGTGGATGAGCCCAAAACTCTACCAAAAGTGTTAAATATGTCTCGAATTCCAGTACCGCAAAGTTTTCTAACCATATTCTGTTTTGATTATCCCATTAACTTAAGTTTAGATTTTGCCTAATTTTATTGAGATATTCTTAATCTTGGTGGGTTTCTATTCCTAATTGTATTAGGATTTAGCCACTATTATAAGTATACCCTTTATTACATCGGTTTAGTGCGGAAAATGAGAAAGAGATTATGGGTGTATTTTTTGGATTAGGATTTTACGAGAAAGGCATATTTTGTACACCGCTTTGATTATAATGAAGATTTCCATTCCGTCTTCGCCCGTGAATGTAGGCCGGTGGCCGAACCACGTAAATATTGTGTGCTTTATTTTTCTTCTCTCGTTCTCGATTCTCTTTTGGTATTTTTGCATCCGACGAACTAGATCTTTTCGGTTTTAATTCTAACAAAAAGAAACACCTTTTTTTGACCTTCTCTCTCTCATAAGAGATAGTAAAATAAAACTATAAACTAATTTTATTTTTCTTATTGTTGTCCAATGAATGAAAATTCACTATATACATATATATAGGCGAGTTGAGCTAGAATACTCTCAAATGCACCATGAAGGTGGTGTTTTTGAGTTTTTAGCCATTGGATAGAAAGATGTTAGGTTGAGATGATGGTGGTAGGTGGTGGTAGGTGGAATATTGTTTAATCCAAAGGTTATTAGTAATCAAGGAGTAGATCCAAGAGCTAGAAACTCAAAAGCACCAAGAGGTTGGTGCTTTTGAAAGTATTCTAGCTCAATTCATATATAGGCCTTATAAGCTATAGGTTATGAGAGTATTAAATAGCTAAGAGGTTTCACATTTTGGTTGTGAGTATGCATAAGTATAAATTCACAATGAATGCAATATGTAACTTGCACTTCATTATGTATGTGAAGTTGCAAACTATATAGTATAGGTTATCACAATTCGCATTGAATGCAAGTGAAGTTGTAACTTCATTGCATATGTTAAAAAATTAAACTTTCATAATTAATAATAAAATGTTGCAACACTATCTAAATCATAACACGACCACTTATCAATCCCGTTAAAGATAATATAGACATGGACGACAAGAATATAACTGGAATAAATTCTGAAGGTTGAAGACTCGATTGATTAAGAAAGAAAGTTCGAGATTCAATTGAAAAATTGAAAAGGTTGTTGACTAATGGTGTAATAAATCCTTAATATTATACTGAAGGAAAAAGCTAATCATACACCCCATTCGAGAGTGTATGATTTAGAGTTATTTATTTAATGGATAAGATTTCTTTTACCTGTCACATATTGTGACAAATAAAAAAATCACATTCTTTAGATGAGTGAAATTAATGTATGATATACATTTCTTTTGGTGGCGACCGGCAATTGGTGGTTGCTAGTACGGGTCGAATCAGACGCCGAACATTACAGATGGCGCATTCCTGATGCAGTGTAACAACAAGGTCTGTATGTCAACAGTTGCACGAGAACACCACCTCATACATGATTAGCAATACTACAGAGAATTCAAAAGAGGATTAACTTAGTATTACAATTATTTACAATTACATCGATGTGTTCAGTTTTATCGTCAATACTATAATGTCTCACAACTCGTCAAAATATATATACATATAGGGTTATCTATACGGAGACGGTGTGCTAAATGCATAAAGGAAGTGTAGGGCTAACCTAGGGGCGCATATATGCCCTTACAGTGCGCGTTGTCGCGGTTGACGCTCGGAAATTGCTACAACGTGGGAGTGGAAGCTATATAAATTAGTTCCCAGTGGATTTGGCGCGGGCTGCCGCAGCTTCGGGCGATCTTCTCGATACGTCTAAAGGGCATAAGTAGAGTAGATAGTATAGGTGATTGAAAATGGCTTCGGTACATAAGTAAGAATCTCAAACATGTACCTACTGCTCAATAAACAGACGAAATGCGGATGATGTACACTATGATATGATCGGTGTACGTATGCTAAATGAATATGTGTTCAATTGATCCGAGGGGTGTAAGAAAATGGTCTTACATAGTAATGAAACTCTATATACTTCAGTTTTATATTCGAAATTCATCTGGCTAACCCGGTGAAGAGTTACGGCGCCAAATCATAAATCTCAATCTCGGTAGCGCCCTCCCAGGACCATAAGTAACAAATCAAAGTCCAAACTAGACCGTCAATCATGACAACTAATTCCAACTCCCTTCTCTAACCAAAGTCTGTTGGAAACAAACTATTTCAACCCGATGTCTCTAGCAATATAAAAGCTAGAGCCAAACCACACTATACTTCACTCGATCAAATTCTAGAATATGATGCCTCAGAATTGATCAAAAAGTCGTTTTAATCATGGACTCTAATAACGATTATACTTAGAGTTTATATGGCTATATTAGAGCTCTAAGTTAATAGTCATCTTGCGGTCTAATCTAAATACATATATTTATATTTAGCCATCCTTCACCTGTAGAGTGAAAAATCAAATATGTTGAGACCTCAAATACATATTTAGAGTTCAATAAATTTAATTAAAATATTATATATATTAATTAGAGTTAATCTAAGTTAATTCGGCTAATCTAATACAAATAATTTAGCATCTGCACCTCATGGTGAACTCAAATTAGATCCGAACAATACCTTTCACTTAGGTTTAATAAATCAAATTTTGACTAATCTAACAGGTATATATATTAGGATTTAGGTTAGAATCCTCACGTGCATGGTGAACCCAAATGAAGCCTAAATTCAGACTCTAAATACAATACACTTAGAGTTTTAATTAAGTTTAAGTTATAGTTTGCACTAATCCTAATCATATATTTAAAGTTAGGATTTAGTTCATATCTCACCTCAATAGATAACTTAAATGCACCCAATGGTGAATCCCAAATGAAGACTGAATACCCTGATACATTTACACTAGAGTTTTAATTTAAATCAAATTTCGAACTGAGTCCTAATATATATTAATGGGATTTAGTTAATATTTTCACCTCTATGGTCGAACTTCGAATTAAGACATAATTAACTCTAACAATAGCATGCGAGCGTTAATACACTAGACTCTAAGAATATACAAATTAAAGTCTAATTAAAATATTTAGGCTA